>NC_044031.1:310153986-310453986 GCF_901765095.1 Microcaecilia unicolor
TTTAAAAAAAGGTTTGGATAATTTCCTTTAAAAAAAGGCCCATAAGCCATTATTAAGATAGCTAGGAAAATCCACTGCTTATTTCTAGGATAAGCAGTATAAAATCTGTTTTATTGTTCTGGGATCTTGTCAGTTTCTTCTGACCTGGATTGGCCACCATTGGAAACAGGATGCTGGGCATGATGAACCTTTGGTCTGGTCCAGTATGGTAATGCTTATGTTTTTATATAATAAATGATTTAACTGGTCAGGAGCCATTTCTGACTGGTTAAATCCCTTTGAATATGAACCCCTAAAACCCAGATGATCAAAAGCCACGCGCTGTTCCAAACAGCGCTCTAAAAATAGCGCTGGAACAGCGTGGGGCATTATTAAACCTATGATCAGAGACAATGACATGCAAATTTAAGCATGCAATTATCTCTGATTATGGGGTAGAAGTGCAGGAGAATTGTGCCTGAGCATGCGCTCAGCACAATCCTCCTGCACTTGTTTGACAGGTCTGGGCTGTCAAAAGCCCAGACCTGTCAAACACAGGGGCTGCAGGTCCATGGGACCACCAGACCCCAACTACCCCTGTCCCAAGCAAGGCAAAATGAGGGCTCAAAGTCCAGCGGACCTCCAGTCCCCCGATGACCCCCTCTCCAGGTTCAAGGAGGGCTGGAGATCCGGTGGGTCTCCAGCCCCCCTAACTCCCCTCAGCATTTCTAAAAGGTTCCTGGTGGCCCAGTGGGTGACCGACCCCCCCTCCAGCAACAGGGGGACTGGAGGTCCGCCGCACCTCCGGTCCCCCCGACAGAGTTCAGGGAGGGCTGGAGATCTGGAGGGTCTCCAGCCCCCCCCCCCCAACAACCTAGAATTAACAAGGGGTCCCTGGTGGTTCAGTGTCAATCCTCCTACCCCCACCACCCCTACTCAGAAGTGGAGCCAGGTTGACGGTGCGGGGGGCGAAAGCGGCGCGAGAGCGGACTTCCGCAGGCGCCACATTTTCATTGCAACACGTTGGGAAGAAATAGGCTCCAGCAGAACTCATTTGGGCGAGCGGCCACTCCCCTGGCGCCACCTAGCTACGCCACTGCCCCTACCTTGAGTTGGAGGAGGGAGGTAGCCTGCCTCCCTGCTCTTCCTTCGACGCCGCCTGCAAAATGGTGGCGCCCAGCCCTGCCTAGTGTATCCTGGGATGCGCTGGACAGAGCTTCACACCATATAAACGTGTAAGCGCTGGCTTTGCCTTTGCCCCACCCCAATGCCTGCCCTGCTTTCTGTGGATAAAAGTGGGGCATTTAGCAAGTTAAACTTAGTCCAATTGTATATGCATAAGGGCCTAGTTATGTGTTTGCTATCCAGTAAACATATAACTTGCATTGAAAATTGGGACCTTTGTATATATCAGCTGGTCACTGTTTGCTTGTCTGAATAACAAGAAGATTTTAAAGATGAGGGCTTTATTCACAGAGCCCCTTCTCCTCCACTTTTCAAAATCTTTACACAGCTACTAAATTCCCCATATAACTACAGATATATCAATGCACAGACTTCTCAGCACCAATTCATTTGTTATGCCTGCAAACATTTTCCACTGTCAACTAGGCATCCTACTCTAAGAACCTCTGCTCTGCTCTGTTCACTAGGGGAATGCAGTCTTTGTAAAAATATCTCTACCATCCAGAGTTGAAAGATGTACAGATGTGATCATTCATTTCTATTAAGCTTCTGCCGTGCATCTTTAGCATGGAATAGATGAGAATACGAATACAAGCTTTTTTTAAAGTTGATATTCTGACATAACTTAGGTATCTGCACTGGCAGAGTGACCTTGGCAGAGCCTTACTTGTGAACTAACAGAGCGAGGCAGTCAGTGGAAAGTTACCTTCTGTCTCTGCTGTGGCAGCGGTGATTCTGTAGATCTTCTGCAAGAGGATGCACTACTACCCTCGCAGCTGACGCCAGAGGCCTCTCCCTTCTCCAGACTTCTGCTTCGGCTGTCCTGTAAACCAGAGGCACAGAAGGACCCATTCATGTACTCAGCAAATGTGTATAAGGGGTGTCATCAGATAGAAATAGGCAGTCAGAAAATGTTCATTTTGTATCATTTCCCATGTCATTTTCAGGAATTGTTGTTTTATTTGTTGTGTCAGTTTCTGATAATAATGTGCTTAGTTGGAAATAGTGTGCACTATGTGGAAAGAGTAGAACGTAAAGCAGACCAGGAGTCCAAGAAACCCATTCTTTATTGAAAAAGACCCAATATGGCCAAGTTTTGCCAAAATGGCTGCATCAGGGGTTGACAAAGCACTAACTAATGGATTTATTGTGGGAGAGAGAGGAGAAGCTGTTGATCTGTTTAAAACTGCCTTCATGATTTTTTAGGGCTGCTGATTACAGTCTTGGATAAACATTCAACAGCCAGGGGAAGCATAGTTCTAACTACTAGTTAGTGTTTTGTCAATCCCTGATGCATCCATTTTGGCGAAACGTTGACACGTCGGGTCTTTTTCAATGAAGAATGGGTTTCTTGGACTCCTGGTCTGCTTTCAGTTCGCTGCAGACCTGTACGGCCTCTATTTTGGTACTGTGCTCTACGTGGAAAGAGGGCACACTGTTTCAGAAAGAGGGTGCCTTTTTTTCCAGTTAGGGTGGATGGCATCTGTGCACTAGCTTGTGTATGTGCAATGGTTTGCATACGCATGGTGGTTCCACTATCAGGAAAGAGTGTGTACTATTTCTGAAATAGTGCGCCCTCTTCTCAAGTAGGGGTTCTTTTACAAAATTCCGCACAGCCCATTGTGTACCCATGGACTACATAGCACTTAACACACCCTAATTCGTTAGCACACTAAATCTGTTAGTGCACCTTAGTCCCCCTCCTATTCTCATTCCCTGCCCCTTCGCCTTCCCCACCAAAAATATCCTGGGGCCCAAGAGGAAGCCACCATTTTCCTGCAGCACCCCCTCCCCCTCCAAAATTTTGTGTAGCTTTAAAGTTCAAAAGCAGGAGTGATATCCACTTACTTCAGCCTCTGTGCCACCATTTTGGAAAATGGCAGCACATGACCACTCATGGTGCTTCCCAAGGTTCAGCCTTCATTCTTAACCCAGATTAACCTGTCTCTCTGCCTCCTTCTTCCTCCACTGGTTCTCCAGCCCAGCTAGTTTTTCCCCTCCTTTCCTCTCCCTTGCCCTGTCCTATCCCTCCCCTCACCCTCAGGTACATCTGGTTCCCCTTATCAGTTTCTCTGTTCCCCCTGTCTCCCTCCCTCCAACAGGCCAGCCCTTTTTTCTCATCTCCCCTGACCTAGCTTCTTTCCTCTGCATCTTAAACCTCACTCAGCTCTGTCCTCCCCTTTTCCTTCACCCAGTTCAGCTCAGTTAAATATAATTGAATCAAACTACCAGCAGTCTTGTGATAGTTTTCCAGTGTCAGATGACTTCACCTAACATTGGAAAAGCTGCCGGCACCATAGCACAAAAGCCTTACAGGAAAGCTGCTGGTGATGGGATGGTCATTTTAACACCCTATCTGTGACAGCAATGAACATGGCTAGAGCCAGTCAGCCAGATGTAACCACTGGGGGAAAATGGCAGCCTGAAGGGGTTGAGAGAAGCGGTATCTAGTGGCACCCCTTCTCTCCATCCAACCCGACCACCCTGGGCCCTGACGGGCTTTCTCCAATAAAAAAAACCTGGTAGTCTAATGGCCCCACCCCCGGGTATTGGCCTCCTTCCCCTCCCCAAACTGGTGGCCCCCTAGTCACAAATACCCTAGTGGTCCAGTGTCTCCCCCAGCTAGGTCAAGCCAGGCGCAACCCCCAATAACTTTGGCTTGGTGATCTAGAGGTAACCTAGCCTACCCCGCCCTTATATGGTAGTTAGGCTCTGCCCAGTGAATCCCAGGATGCACTGCATGGTGTGGGCACTGCCATTTTGAAGATTGTGGCCCGGAGAAGCAGGAGTGAGTTGGCATCGTTCCTGCTTCTGATGAAAGATATGGCGGTCTAGGAGGAAAAACAAGGTTACCACTAGATCACCAGGCCAAAGTTACTGGGGGGGGGGGGCCCTGGCCTGGCTTGGGGGAGGATGGGTGGGCTGGACCACCAGGCTATTGATGACGGGGGAGTGGCAAAGAAGGGGGTCGGGGAGTCACTAGACCACCAGACCACAGGATTTGAGGATTGAGGACAGGGCCATTAGGCACCAGACTTTTTTTTATTGGGGGAAGGAGCAGTCTCTCGGCGGCCCTGTTAAAGGGTAAAAATGGGGTGTAATGGCAGAGCCTACAGGAGACCCAGGACTGGAATAGCAGCAGGTGAGGTTTTGAGTTGCATTAGCAGAGCTATATGTAGGGCCAATTGGAACAGGAGGGGGATACCACAACTCAGGACTGAGGGTACTGACAGAACTGGGTGTGTGGGGTCTCAGTACTAGAATAGCAGGGGGTACTGCAGGTCAGGATTGAGGTGCATTAGCAGAGCTGTGTGGGGTTTTCAGTAATGAAATAACAGAGGGTATTGCAGATTGAGGTGCACTGGCAGAGCAGTGTGTGGGGGTCACAGTACTGGAATAGCAGAAGGTACTGCAAGTCAGAATTGGGGTGTATTGGCAAAGCTCTGTGTTGGGTCTCAGTAGCAGAACAGCAGGAGATGCCACAGGTCAGGATTGAGGTGCACTGACAGATTTGTGTGTGGAGATTTCAGTACTGGAATAGAAGAGGGTACTGCAGATCAGGAGAGAGTACATAGGCAGAGGTGCGGGTCCCAGTACTAGAATAGCAGGGGGTGATGCAGATTAGAGCTTACAGGCACCCAAGTTCTGGAACTGAAAGAGGTGCTGAAAAGCTGGAATGAGGTGCACGGCTTCAAGCTTGATCCTGCCATACCTGCCGAGGTTCCTTATTTCTACCAAATTCCGTCCCCGGGTGTCTCCACTGCATTGCAGTGGAACTTGACCTTTCTTGGATAATACTGTTTGGACGCAGTGCTTCAGGTGCTTGTCTCTCCAGGCTTCCTAAACGCTTGTCCTGTAAGGCAAGGAAATAGTAATACATGATTCAAGTATTCCCTTATGACTTGTTCTGGTGTGTCTGTGCCCGCTCTCTCTTTTGATGCGCTTGTGCTGACACAGGGGGTTGCATCCATTTTGACCAGAGCACTCACTTGATTTTCACCTTATTAATCTCCACTATGCTGATGATTAGGTGTTACCTTTAGAATCCTGATCTCAGGAGCATTCTTGTCTGGAATCACACCCTATGTGAAAGGCCCCCTAGAACCCCTGCCTCGACCACTGCCACAACAGGAGAGACAAGGGATGAGGAACAATTTTTGCACCTCTCGGGACCACCCTGCCTGATCCAATGAGCATCAGTGCAAATGCTGTAACACTCTGCAACTGGGCTGCTTTTGTACCACTATGTAGCGGGACATGCAAGGCTCACAGTTATTTCCTCCCTTTCTACTCTTCAGAAGCAGTCATGTCCTATGCAGTCTACTGCACACAATCTTCTGTACCAGTGATGGACACATATGTTTTCCAATGTTCTATCCTTTGTGAGTGATTTTCAACCTTATTTGAACTAAAAGAGCTTTGTACTGCAAAATGCAAATTGACAAATATTGCTCCTAAAAGCCTGTGTTTTCATTAGCATGAGACAGAATTAACATTTCAGCTCAGGATGTAGTCAACAGTGACAGCAGCAGCAGCAGCATGACATCGGCACTAGAATCTTTCCAGCAGCATTTATGGGAAATTTGTGCTGGAATTGTTATGGAACATTATCTCATAATGCACTGGGCCTTGCTCCAGTTCAGCAGTCACGCTCACTGCCTAGTAACAGTCAACCGGATAGTGTTAATGAGGCACTAGACCTGCTAAGGGGCCTCCAGCGTCCTTTTTCTCAAAAATGTGGGCCTGGTTCCTTAAGTGTGATCTTAACGTTTCTGCCAATACTTAATCTAAACCTCTACTGGTCAGTGGCTTCTAATTTTCCAAGTTTATTGAAGACTTCTACTCCATTCATCCATCAGACAATATCTGAGCAGCTACATAACAAATCCAAAAGAGATATAAAGAAAGCCAATGCTGGATGAAGAGCAGGAGGACAGAGGAGGGAAAGAAGGGGGCAGAACTACAATAATAGATAGGAAAGTGGGTAGGGGAGGGAGTATTTCAGGCCAGCTATTGGAGAACCTGAAGTAGGACAAAGGTCCATCAAGCCCAGCATCCCGTTTCCAACAGTGGCCAATCCAGCTCACAAATACCTGGCAAGATCCCAAAAAAGTTCAAAACATTTTATGCTGTTTATCCCAGAAATAGCAGTGGATTTTCCCCAAGTCAATTTAATAATGGTCTATGGATTTTTCCTTTAGGAAGCTGTCCAGATCTTTTTTTAAACCCCGCTAAGCTAACCACCTTTACCCCTTCTCTGGCATTCCAGAGTTTAATTACACACTGGGTATCATTTTATCCATAAATGTTCTTGGGCAATCAATATAAACAACTGTAATTTAAAGTAGGACAATGGGGCAATTCTTTATAATGTGCCTTTGACGAAACAGTGGGTTTCTAAGCCTGTTTTGTGTTTTAAAGCTGTTGGCAGAAAAAGACTTTCTCTTCCAGTTTAAGCTTGCGGAAAGGCAATTTGCAGTACCATTGGCCCGATACTTTCGAAGTTGGTGCTCTGGGGTTTGATTGGTCTAGAGTTCAAATCTAGTCAGGAGGCACTGGATTTCTTTTTCAGTCTCAGCTTGGGGTACAGAGGAGAAACATCTCTGTCCTGAGACCCTGCTCAAGACTTGTGAGCAGTTAATTTTCCTGAAACTCCCCAGGCACTACCCAGTAGTAAACAAATGTTTAGATAGTTTTATAATTGATCCATATTCAGTTACCTGTTATTGTTTGCTGATTTCACCTTTTTCTGTTCACTGTTCAAGTTCTACGACAATAAATCTTATTAGTTTATTGACTCTGCTGTCCTGAACTGACTAAGAATCCTGGTGGTTTGTGTTTTGGGTCTGTGAGTGCTTTCTGGGAACTGTGGGAACCTTGGGAGTGTGGCCCTAGCTTCCCAGAAATCACTGGGGAATAATTTGTGGGTGGGAGACTCGCCCAGAGGCAAGTGGAACCTAGGGCATGGGGTGGAGGGTTGGCTAGTATAGAACACATGTGCAGGTGGAAGCAGACCTGAGCAGTGCTGGAGACAGACCCCCTAGGTGGCCATGGGGTTAACCCCAGGTGGGTGCTAGGCATTTCGTGACAATGCTACAAGTTAGGTGTGAATTAGGAGCCAAACGTTTGGCATGACAATGGGGATTGATAGATGTTAGTTGCCAAAAAGGGGCTGAAATGGCAGTTATGGCCACAGTGCACTTTATCGCTCTTCTATAACTTGGCGCCTATGTGTTCTAGCGCGTAAATGCAAAGGAGGCATTCCCATGGGCGTTGTAGGTGTTACGACTATTTCAGCATTACACATTATAGAATAGTTACATTTACATGCCCAACTGCTGACTTTAGGTGCCAGCATCTACACCAGCCATAGTCATGGCATAAGTGGCCGTGCCTAAAGTTTGGTGTGTAACTGTGGATTTACACTAATGTTCTATAACAGATTTGGCATCTAACTCTGCCGTTACAGAATACTAGCTTAGCAGCCAGGTTTTTGGCACCATTAATAGAATCCCCCCCCCCCCCCCCCAGATTCTATGCCAGCCTGCTTAACATGAAAAAATTAGATTCTGCCAAATGCTAGCAAGGATGTGGTTGAACCTCTTTTACTCCACCTAATCACCAAGTCTCACTTCTGGTACTATCCCTCTCAGCTGGAAAAAAGCAGTAGTTACTCCAGTGTTGAAAAATCCCACAGATATTCCTGCAGATCCCCCTCTTAAAGATCCATTTCCAATTTATGTACTGCTTGTAAGGTTGCAGAAAAGCTTGTTGTTGATCAATTGTCTTCATTTGTCAATAGTAACTCTACTTTGCACCCCAGACAATCAGGTTTCCGAACACACCTCAGTAAAGAGACAAATGCTGCTTGTTTACTCAGCGAACTTCACTTACTCTTGACAAAGGTTCAGTGGTTCTTCTTGTTTCTATTGACCTTTTTTCGATTTAGTAGACCACTCGCTCCTGCTCACTTGTCTGCAAGTGGTTAGGGTAGGTGGATCTGTCTTGGCTTGGTTTTCTTCTTATCTCTCTGATCAATCTTTCACAGTTGTTAATTCCTTCCTCCCACTCTAGTACCTTAGCCCTTCATTATGGGGTTCCCCAGGGTTCTGTTGGCGTGGATAGCATGAGGAGGCTAGAAGAATGGCCAGAAATTGACAACTAAGATTTAATGCTAAAAATGCAGGGTCATGCTTTTGGGCTACAGAATCCCAAGACAGCATATAAGTACATAAGTACATAAGTAATGCCATACTGGGAAAAGACCAAGGGTCCATCGAGCCCAGCATCTTGTCCACGACAGCGGCCAATCCAGGCCAAGGGCACCTGGCAAGCTTCTCAAACGTACAAACATTCTATACATGTTATTCCTGGGATTTTGGATTTTTCCAAGTCCGTTTAGTAGCGGTTTATGGACTTGTCCTTTAGGAAACCGTCCAAACCCTTTTTAAACTCTGCTAAGCTAACCGCCTGTTCTTTCCCCTCTACTCTTTAATATTTTCTTCATAACCCTTTTTCAGGATCACATTTGTTTCTTTTTCTATGCAGATGATATTCTTCTTATGTATCCCACTTCTTTTGTTTCTGCAGATCTTGGACCTTATATACAACAACCCAGGCTATGTATAACTGGCTTTTTGCTCAAAGGATTGTACTGAATCCATCCCAAACCACAGCTTGCTGGGTGTCTGGATCCTGCCCTATTCCCTCGCTACCTCTTACTTTTTAAAATATGCCTTTAGCTCCAGTCTCTTCATTCTGTTACCTAGGTGTAATCATTGATTCACTGCTATCTTTTGAGTACCAGATTTCTCAAGTTGTTCAACTAGTAATTTTTTGGCCTCACTGTCTCTGATTAATTAGCAAATTTCTAGATTTTGCAGCAATGTATATATCATGACTAGATTATTGTAACTCGGTTTATGCAGGCATGACTTCCATTCAACAGCATTGTCTTAAAACCCTCCATAAGTACATAAGTAATGCCACACTGGGAAAAGACCAAGGGTCCATCGAGCCCATCCTGTCCATGACAGCGGCCAATCCAGGCCAAGGGCACCTGGCAAGCTTCCCAAACGTACAAACATTCTATACATGTTATTCTCGGAATTGTGGATTTTTCCCAAGTCCATTTAGTAGCAGTTTATGGACTTGTCCTTTAGGAAACCATCTAACCCCCTTTTAAACTCTGCCAAGCTAAGCGCCTTCACCACATTCTCCGGCAACGAATTCCAGAGTTTAATTACGCGTTGGGTGAAGAAACATTTTCTCTTTCTCCTCTCTGTTTTAAATTTACTACACTGTAGTTTCATCTCGCATGCCCCCTAGTTCTAGTATTTTTGGAAAGCGTGAACAGACGCTTCACATCCACCTGTTCCAGAACTTGTATGCAGGCACTTCTACACACCTATTGTGTCTAATAGCAAATATAACCCTGCAAATGGGGAGTGAGAGCTTGATTTTCCTGAATGTAAGCAGCAAGGGCTGGTACCTGCTCCTCCAGTGCCGTCTCGTAAGTAGATCTGCTTCTGTCTGGAGATGGAGGAAGTCTTGTAGTACTCCACCAGCTTGTTCAGGGAGGAGAACTTCTCTGTCCACAGGTAGTAGTTACCCTTGCTATCTCGCATGACCTTGAAATGTTGGACGTCCTCTTCTTGTCTAAAAAGATCAATAAAGAGGTGCATGTTTGTTACAACCTGGCCAGCTGAGAATGGTATCACCAAAGGGGAAGAAAAAAGGGGGTGCTGGCAATTTCAAGGACAGAGGAGAAAATGGGGAGGGGAATGGCACAGTTCCAGATTGTAAGGAACTGCAGACTTACATAGGCTTATTTAATTTAAGTGTGCGACTGAAAGGGGCGTGGCCATGGGAGGGCATAGGCAGGGCAGGGGCATTCACTAATGAAGCGTGCAGTATTATATAGAATTTGGAGGATCCATGCCCAACTTAGACACAAGGATTTACACGAGGTTTGAGCTGGTGTAAACCCTCATGCCTACAAATTAGATATGGATCAAAGCTCCATGGGCTATTCTATAAACGGCACCCAATTCACAGTACTGTTTATAGAATAGTGCTCAGCGTGCATTTTTGGGCGCCATTTACTGAATTTAGTCCCATGTGCGGCCATTGGTATGTCCCTATTTTCTTCCTTATTCTCCCCACATGAGTGATTTTCTGAGACTCCAAGGTGCTTTCACCAGTCACTAAGGGGTCCTTTTACTAAGGTGTGCTATTGGATTTAGCACATGCTAAATGAAACCAGGGACGTAACCGGACTTCGGCGGGAGGGGGGTCCAAAGCCTGAGGTGAGGGGGCACATTTTAGCCCCCCCCTGTGGTGCCACCGCCCCCCCACACTTTTGACCCCCCCCCCGGCCTACCCCACCCCTCCCATGTCCCTTTCGACCCCACTCCCACTGCTGCCAACCCTCCCCCACTGCCGCTGTCAGGTATCTTTGCTGGCAGGAGTCCCCAGCCCCCGCCAGCTAAAGTCCCCTTCAGCGCCGTTTCCGAGTCCGGCGCATTCGCTGATCTGGATTCTGTGAGTCCTGATATCTTAACAGCCAAGATTATTAAAAAGGATAGTAGGAAGACTCAAACTTTGTCCTAAAAGAAAGTTATTTTTTGTTCTTTGCCTAATGGAGAAATAGCACTGCTACTGACTTGAAACAGGTGTTAATTAAGTGTGAGGAATTAGAATAGTTGCAAAGGTTACTAAGGGCAATCTGATTACTGGGTTAGCTTCAAAGGGTCTGTTTGAAGAAGTCCCCTTAGAATTCAAACTATATAGAGAGGAAAGGTTTTCTTCCTGAGAAGTTCTGAGAGAAGAGGACCTTTCTCCGAGTAAGTGACATTATTTTGCTCTGTTTGGGCAGGGAGAATGGAGAGTTGTTGGACATGGATGGATGAGGGGAGGGAAGTCAGGAAGGAGATGCACATGGATCACATGGATGAATGGGGGCTTTAGGCGATGCAAAGGCAAAGCAGAGAGTTTCTAGGTGATTAATAAAGCCCATTAGCACCTGAGGCTCACTGCAGCAATCTCAAGGCAACTATGGGTGCTGTTCAGGCACAAACAAGAAAGACAAGTCTGGCCACCTGGAAGATCCGGACCGGACTGGGCTGAAGCCTGGAACGGGTAGGAACAGTAAGACAGTCTATGGCAGCCACAGGTTCTGGCCACCAGAGGGCGAGGGGAGCACAAACCAAGAAGCAGGCAGAAAGCATACTGAAGCATGGAGAGGCTCAGCATACACAGGTGCCGCACAGAGGAGCAATCAGAGCCATGCTGGAAGCAGCCAGCACACAGAGACAGAGCTAACTTAGAAAGACCAGACAGAAGCCAGCTTAGAAGCTGACCGCCAGAAATAAGGTAAGCCTGAGAGGGTCACGACCACAGATGTGACATCAAAAATGCATGGGACAATGCAAGGGAATCCTGTTTAGAAGGATCGGATCCAAAGAAGCTTAGGGGAGATTAGGTAGGAAAACTGGTGCTGGGCTGATTTCTACGGTCTGTGCCCTGATGGAGGCTGAATAAATTTGGATGGGCCAGAGTGGAGCTTTCTGGGCACTTTGACAACAACTTCAGAAATTTTAGAACAAAGCCTGTGCCGGGCAGACTTCTACGATCTATGCCCTAAAAATGGCAAGGATAAATCAAGAACAAGTATACATATGTATCACTTCATACCACATGTAATGAATTTATATTGTTGGGCAGACTGGATGGACCGTACAGATCTTGATCTGCCGCTATCTACTATGTTAACGTTCACCAGGCCAGGATGAACAGACAGATTTAGAAATATTATCAGAAATTAGGGAGGCTAGCAAACTGGGGAACACAATAATAATGGGTGATTTCAATTACCCCGATATTGACTGGGTAAATGTAACATCAGCACATGCTAGGGGGGTAAAATTCCTTGATGAAATCAAGGACTGCTTAATGGAGCAGCTGGTACAGGAGCCAACAAGAGGAGGTAAAATTCTAGATGTAGTTCTTAGTGGAGGGTATGATCTGGTGCAGGAGTTAATGGTGCTGGGGCTGCCTGATAACAGTGATCATAACATGATCAGATCTGATATCAGCTCTGGAGAAAATACACACAGCAAATCCAATACGTTAGCTTTTAACTTTCAAAAAGAACTACTATAAAATGAGAAGAATGGTAAAAAAAACAAACAAACTTAGAGGAGCAGCTGCGAAGGTCAAAAATTTACATCAGGCATAGATGCTGTTCAAAAAGGCCAAACGACAGCTAGCATCGTTAACAAGTGAGGTGAAGGAAGCTATTAGAGCTAAAAGAAATCCTTCAGAAAATGGAAGAAAAATCTGACTGAAAATAATAAGACACAGCTCAAGGAATGGCAAGTCAAATGCAAAGCGCTGATAAGGAAGGCAAAGAGAGACTTTGAAAAAAAGATTGCGTTAGAGGCAAAATATAGTAAAAACTTTTTTAGGTATATTAGAAGCAAGAAGCCAGCAAAAGAATCAATTGGACTGCATGGGTTAATGAGACAAAGCCAACATGGATTTAGTGAAGGGAAATCTTGCCTCACCAATCTATTACATTTCTTTGAAGGGGTGAACAAACATGTGGATAAAGGTGAGCCGGTTGATATTGTGTATCTGGATTTTCAAAAGGCGTTTGACAAAGTACCTCATGAAACACTTCAGAGGAAATTGGAGAGCCATGTTAAAATACAGAAAATAGAGAGTAGGGTTAAATGGTCAGTATTCTCAATGGAGAAGGGTAGATAGTGGGATTCCCCAGGGGCTGTGCTGGGGCCGCTGCTTTTTAACATATTTATAAATGATCTAGAGATGGAAGTAACTAGTGAGGTAATTACATTTGCTGATGACACAAAGTTATTCAAAGTTGTTAAATCGCAAGAGGGGATTGTGAAAAATTACAAGAGGACCTTATAATACTGTGAACTGGGGGCGTCTAAATGGCAGATGACGTTATATGGTGAGCAAGTGCAAAGTGATGAATGTGCAAAGAGAGAAACCCGAAGTACAGCCTACGCATGCAGAGTTCCCACATTAGAAGTCACTGACCGGGAAGGGATCTAGGCTCATCGTTAATGATACATTGAACCTTCTAGTCAGTGTGCTACGGCGGCTAGAAGCAAATAGAATGTGAAGTTTATTAGGAAAAGATGGAAAACAAAAAATGAAGACATTAAAATGCCCTTTGTATCGGTCCATGGTGTGGACCGCACCCTCGAATATTGTGTTCAATAAGTCATCGCATCTCAAAAAAGATATAGTGGAATTAGAAAAGGGACAGAGAAAGGCGATGAAAATGATAAGAGGGGATGGATGACTTCCTATGAGGAAAGGCTGAAGTGGCTAGGGCTCTTCAGCTTGGAGAAAAGAAGGATGAGGGGAGATATGATAGAGGTCTATAAATCCTGATGGTGTAGAATCGATTTTTTACTCGTTCCAAAAGTATAAAGACTAGGGGACACTCAAGGAAGTTACATGGAAATACTTTAAAACAAATAGGGAGGAAATATTTTTCACTCAACGAATAGTTAAGCTCTGGCATAGTGTGCATTAATTTTTAGCACACGCTAAAAATAATAGCATTGCTATAGCGTGGTTTAGTAAACCGGGCCCTACATTTTTAGAATCCTAACAAGAACCTATTCTAAAAGATTGACCTTATTGGTGTCTTTGCACAAGGAGAGAATAAAATGTTTATTTTGAAGACTATTTTTCTAAGAAGGATGTGTCATTCTTTGGGCAAAAAGTTACGATTTCCCCTGACGTGGCCAAACGAACACAGTTGTGTCATAAGGCTTTTCTGCAGCTTAGGCTCATGTTTTGGCTGTAGGAGCTTCTTTTTCCCCTCAAATTTCCCAATAAATGCTCTGGTCATGCCAGGGAATAATTCCCTACATGTTTTTAGATCCTAGTGAATTGAAACACTTTCTTGTTGGAGAAAGAGAAACAAATACTTTATTGTGATTATTCTTCTGTAATTTTTTCTTGAAGTTTCTCTGCAGGTTAATAGGGGTATCAGTATATTTGATTTTGCATGCATGCTAATATGTTAGGACTGGATGGTTTCTGGGGTTTTTTTAATTAGCCTCTGGCTCTCCATAAAGTAGACATATGCTATATTTATATTTTTGTTGATTGGATAAACGTTTTTTTCTGTAACCATATTTCTGGTTGTATTTCGATGTATATATATGTAAAGTTTAAATTTAAAAAAAAAGAAAGAAATTCTTGGAAAAATACTTCAGCATAGAATCAGTAAGAGGACTGATCAGGGTTCGGTTCTTGGGTGATGTTTTCTGTTCCCTGGACTGGGCTGGGGTTGCCACAGAAGAAGGATGTACAACCCATCATAGAAAGAGAGTATGGTGACAGCTAGGGGCTAGATGTAGGACCCATAATTGAAGGGTACTGGATTGGAAGGAGCCCTCAAATCTGTCTCTCAGCTAAGGATTGCTGCTACAGTGACTGGATGAAATAAAAACAGAGAAAACAATAACCAGTAATTGTGAATGGAAGCTCTCGGCACCATAGTCTAATGGAGGCTGAATCCTGGTGAGCTAGAAGCCTACAGAAACAGGAAGAAGCTTTCATGTGCCTCTTTCCAGCAAACTCTCCCTTTAGCCCTTCCCCAGAAACAGAAATAACATTTCCCTTATTATTTACCACCCAAAATCCCCTCTTGGTGGATCTCATAACCAATAATTGAATTTTATTCTAGACCTTGTACTGTATATAGTACTGGACTGTACGTAAAGGAAGGTTCAGTATGGGAAGCTGCACTCATTCCTAGTCCAGTGCTCAGGCTCAGGCAGATGAGGAGGGATGCAAGGCCAGAGGGATCCTCTGGGTGTAACTGTACCTGACAGAAATGGAGAATTCTCCCAGGGAGTTCTGACTAGTTCGGATGATGAAGGAACCCATGTCCTTGCTCATAAGGACGGCTTCTGCCTCGTGCCGTGAGATACCTTCATGATACCAGCTGTCACAAGAGAGGAACAAGGGGATTATAAACAAGAAGAGAGTGTCAACATACCCTCACCACATCTTTCTCTCTTTTGTTGCCATGGTTTTTGAGTTCCTAGAACAGATCTTCTCTCAGTCCCAATATCCACAGGACTCTCTTTTGCTAAGCTTCAAAAACAGTCTGACTAACTTGTATATAAACTAATTAGGGTCATGACACGTGACTGCCACGGTGTAATTTGTTGCATTAGATGGATGATATCTATTTATTTTGGCGTTTATATTATTTAGAGCATTTATTTACAGCTCTGCAGTAGAGTGCTTCACAACACATTACATATCATAGTAACATAGTAAATGACGGCAGAAAAAGACCTGCATGATCCATCCAGTCTGCCCAACAAGGACAAACTCATATGTGCTACTTTTTTGTGTATACCCTACTTTGATTTGTACCTGTCCTCTTCAGGGCACAGACCGTATAAGTCTGCCCAACACATCCTCGCCTCCCACCACCGGCTGGCTCTGCCACCCAATCTCGGCTAAGCTCCTTAGGATCCATTCCTTCTGAATAGGATTCCTTTATGTTTATCCCACGCGTGTTTGAATTCTGTTACCGTTTTCATTTCCACCACCTCCCGCAGGAGGGCATTCCAAGCATCCACTACTCTCTCCGTGAAAAATACTTCCTGACATTTTCTTGAGTCTGCCCCCCTTCAATCATTCATGTCTCTCTGTTCTACCATCTTCACACCTCCGGAAAAAGTTCGTTTGCGGATTAATACCGTTCAAATATTTGAAGTCTGTATCGTATCACCCCTGTTTCTCCTTTTTTCCAGAGTATACATGTTCAGGTCATCAAGTCTCTCCTCATACGTCTTGTAACGCAAATCCCTTACCATTCTCGTAGCTTTTCTTTGCACCGCTTCAATTCTTTTACATCCTTCGCAAGGTACGGCCTCCAAAATTGAACACAATACTCTAGGTGGGGCCTCACCAACGACTTATACAGGGCATCAACACCTCCTTTCTTCTGCTGGTCACACCTCTCTCTATACAGCCTAACAACCTTCTAGCTAACGGCCACCGCCTTGTCACACTGTTTTATCGCCTTCAGATCCTCAGATACTATCACCCCAAGATCCCTCTCCCCGTCCGTACCTATCAGATTCTCCCCACCTAACACATACATCTCCCGAGGGTTTCTATTCCCTAAGTGCATCACTTTGCATTTCTTCGCATTGAATTTTAATTGCCAAACCTTAGACCATTCTTCTAGCTTCCTCAGATCCTTTTTCATGTTTTCCACTCCCTCCCGGGTGTCCACTCTGTTGCAGATCTTAGTATCATCCGCAAATAGGCAAAACTTTACCTTCTAACCCTTCGGCAATGTCACTCACAAATATAGTGAACAGAATCGGTCCCAGCACCGATCCCTAAGGCACACCACTACTCACCTTTCCCTCCTCCGAGCGAATTCCATTCACCACCACCCTCTGGCTTCTGTCCGTCAACCAGTTCCTAATCCAGTTCACCACTTCGGGTCCTATCTTCAGCCCTTCCAGTTTATTTAAGAGCCTCCTGTGGGGAACCGTGTCAAAAGCTTTGCTGAAATCTAAGTAGATTACATCCATAGCTCGTCCTTGATTCAATTCTCCTGTCACCCAATCAAAGAACTCAATGAGATTCGTTTGGCACAATTTCCCTTTGGTAAAACCATGTTGTCTCGGATCTTGCAACTTATTGGCTTCCAGGAAATTCACTATCCTTTCCTTCAGCATCGCTTCCATTATTTTTCCAATAATCGAAGTGAGGCTTACCGGCCTGTAGTTTCCAGCTTCTTCCCTATCACCACTCTTGTGAAGAGGGACCACCTCTGCCGTTCTACAATCCTTCGGAACCTCTCCCGTCTGCAAGGATATGTTAAGCAAATCTTTAAGAGGACCCGCCAGAACCTCTCTGAGCTCCCTCAATATCCTGGGGTGGATCCCATCCGGTCCCATGGCTTTATCCACCTTTAGCTTTTCAAGCTGTTCATACACACTCTCTTCCGTGAACGGTGCTCTATCCAGTTCAATCTCATTATACTTTTTGCAGGACCATCGCGGTCCTTCTCCAGGATTTTCTTCTGTGAAAACAGAACAAAAGTATCTATTTAGCAAATTTGCTTTTTCTTCATCATTATCCACATAGCGGTTCGCAGTATCTTTTAGTCTCACAATTCCCTTTTTAGTCATTCTCCTTTCACTAATATACCTGAAGAAATTTTGTCACCCCTCCTTACATTTCTAGCCATTTGTTCTTCCGCTTGCGCTTTTCGCCAGACGTATCTCTCTCTTGGCTTCTTTCAGTTTCATCCTGTATTCCTCCTCGTGTTCCTTTTCTTTAGTTTTTGTGTATTCTGGAACGCCAACTCTTTAGCCTTTATTTCTCAGCCACTTGCTTGGAGAACCATATCGGTTTCCTTTTCTCTTGCTTTTATTTACTTTCCTTACATAAAGGTTTGTGGCCTTATTTATAGCTTCTTTCAGCCTGGACCACTGTCCTTCCACTTCTCGTATTTCTCCCCCAGCCCATCATCTCCTTCCTCAGGTATTCCCCCATTTTACTAAAGTCAGCACGCTTGAAATCCAGAACTTTGAGTTTTGAGTGGCCGCTCTCCACTTTAGCTGTAATATGAACCAAACCGTTTGATGGTCACTGCTGCCCAGGTGGGCACCCACTTGGATATTTGACACGCTATCCCCATTTGTGAGCACCAGATCCAGCGTCGCTCCCTCCCTCGTGGGTTTGTTGAAAGAGATAAAAATTGACGTGGCTGTTACCTTGCACATAACGTTTCCTAAATAACTAATTATTTTGGTATTTTGTATTTAGCATGGCAGGAAATCGTAATTTCGATCAATTTATTAACATTTTTCATAATAATGTTTACAAGTGAGAAGTTGACATCTGCAGATGCAATGAGCTTCCCAACTATGCACTGAAGGCATACCAGATACACTGATTAGTCAAATGTAACCATCCAGCATATTGGGGCACACATCAAAAACATAAATTTATGATATAGGGTTCTTGTTATAAGGGTTACAGCAATCTCCATTAGGCCTGTTGATGAATAGGGGCACAGACATAAAATACTCCAGATATCTCTCTCTCTCTCCAAACATAACATGCTACTGGGGTATGTTTACTAAGGTGCGTTAGCTTTAACCCACCTGAAAATTTATGGCACGTTAAACGCTAATGCGTCTATAGTGTTCTATAGGTGCGTGAGCGTTTAATGCACGGACACCATTTATGCGCATTAAAAATGCTAACGTGCCCATAGCACTGCTTAGTAAACGTAGCCCTAATTCTTGATCACAATCTCCTTAGTTAAAAAAAACAGATCAAGGTATGTCCAGCCACTTGAGTTTATGTTTAAATCTATATATTAGTATAGATAATAATCGAACAAAAAACAACAAAACAAGTCGAGCAGAACTGGGAACAATGATACATCAATCAAGCAAAAACACAGAGGAGATTTGTGACTCTCTTTTTATATATGTTTGCTTAACTCTATTATGATATCCATGCTCTTTATGTAACACCAATTGTACCTTTTACTCTGGAATGGCGAATGCCATGACAGAACATTGTAAGCCACATTAAGCCTGCAAATAGGAGGGAAAATGTGGGATACAAATGCAACAAATAAATAAAAATAACCCTCCTGAAAGACAAAGAACATCTGTCCCAAAATTAATTCAACACCTCAACCATCCGCCCTCTACAAAAAAAATAAAAATTAGAGTTCATTTATTAACCAATTAGAGTTAAGTGTGGAGTCCCATTTTATGCAGATCATAGAGATCAGAATTGAGATGTCTGGGTCAGGATGTGTTCAATTCCGGTGCTATTTCAGAAAAGGATCTGCCAGCGCAGAGCTTTATCTAAGAAATCTACAGGAGTGCACATGCATTTGCTGGTATGTGCAGCAGGAGCAGCCATTTTATAAAGATACACATTGAAAAAACTAAACAGCACAAACTTTGCAGCTTCCACGTGGAGGTGCTGACGCTTACACATAGAAGTGGCGATATCACAACTCCCATGTGAAAGTGGCACAATGTCCATGTGTAGCTGCTTCATTTTGCAAACCTAGGGCCTGATATTCAGCCTGCAGTGATCAGTGTTTTATTGACTGCTGCCAGCGTTAAACTTAGAAATTCAATGCTGGGCACTGTCATTGAATTTATGGGTTTGTGAAGCCAGCCAATGCATAGCCGCTAAAGTTCCGTGCTGAATATTGGCATTTAACCAGTCAAGTGCCTGCTCTGCCCCTGGTACGCCCCCAAAATAGCCAGTTTCAGTTCAATGTTAACCAGTTATTTTCAGCAGAACTAATGTAAATGGGGTGAGGAGTTGGCAGTTGAGTTGACTGTGGATTTGGGACAAGTAATTGCTCACATTCCATCCATCATATTTACTGCTGATCTGTGGGAATGCCAATTTAGAGTGCTCTTTCTAGGCTATATTACCCAATGGCAAGATAGTTATATGGGTGTGTTGTCTTCTTCCACTAGTCTTAAATACCAGGGCTCCCAGATTACTTTTTGCATGCTTTTTGGACCTGCAGAGAGAAGGGACCATGCCATTCAGCATGCACCAATGGAAGCAGAGGTAAAGCTTTTGATTTACTGAGATCAAGGGTAAATCCAGAGAGCACTCCATAGTCTGCAATCAAATGCAACAATCGGGGAAGGGCTTGCTGTGGCTCAGTCTGGATGACCATCAAGTTATCAGCAAAAGCTAATGCCTTAATGGGACATCCTTGGATCTGGACCCCAGGGATAAGAGGATCAACATTAATGAGATGCAATAAAAGGCTCCAAGGAGAGGCGAGAGGGGGTATCCATGCCTTGTCCCTTGAAAAATGGGAAATTTCAGCACCTAAAATCTAAGCACTTCCATTTACACCAGCGAAAACGTGGCATAAATCCCAGCGTATAGATTTATTTATTTATTTATTTATTTGTGCCCCACATTTTCCCACCTATTTGCAGGCTCAATGTGGCTTACATAGTACTGTCAAAGGCGTTTTGCCCAGTCGGTGGATAACAAATACAAAGTTGTATAGTGATCGTATGAGGTATAACATTGCTTTTGACTTGTAACCACTTGTACCTCTCGCTTCTACCTACCCTCCTCTCCTCTTTTCCTCTACACATTAATTGATTTGCTTACTTTATTATTTTTGTCTATTAGATTTAAGCTCGTTGAGCAAGTGACTGTCTTTCTTCTATGTTTGTGCAGCGCTGCGTACGCTTTATAGCGCTATATAAATGCTAAATAGTAGTAGTAGTAGTAGTAGTAAATGAAGAGGTCCGGCTCTCATTGACTAATAGTTGAGCCATTGGATGAGAATATAAAGCTTCTACTGCCTGAAAAAAGGAAAACAGCCATGTAACCCACAATGAGATACACTGCAAACAGAAAGGCCTGTGTAGAAGGCTTCCAGATGAACCATCTGTGATGAAAGCAGCAAGGAGAGCTGTGAAATTCTAGGGTCCAAAGCTGCTGCAACTGCAGAGGTAAGGTACGCCAATGCCGCAATAGTAACTGCGACACCTCAGTGCCGAGACTTTCGGCCTTCTTGTCATCCACAGCCTTGTTCTTCTTGCTCCTTTTTTTCTGTGGTTTCCCTGCCATTTGTTAACTAAATTTATTTATTATTTATTTGTTACATTTGTATCCCACATTTTCCCACCTATTTGCAGGCTCAATGTGGCTTACATAATATCGTAAAGGCATTCGCCAAGTTCGGTAGGGGACAAGTACAAAAGATGTTATGTTGGTATAGGGAAGATAAGATTCAGTCACATGGGGTTAAAGGTAGACAGATATTTGTCCATATGCTAGGCTATGTTAGCCGGAGTGAATAATTGTCCAATTCCAGAAAATACGCAATGGATGGAGGTGGAGAAATCCCCAGGCCCTGAGAGCAGAGTAAGATGTGCCTACACCTGCTCAGAGCATCATGTGATCTCTACTGGAGTAACTTATTATAATTTTTGACTAGTTTTTGGAGGCAAAAACCTACTTCCTTACGTTAGGACAAACATACTATTAGAGTAGTATACTGTCCTGAACTGAAGAAGTAGGTTTTGGTCTCCGAAAGTTAGTAAAAAAATGTATATATCCAATATAAAGATGTCACCTTATTTTTTGCTTTTTTTTTCCCCTTTCCTTTATATTTATTAACTTTTAAAATGGACTAACACATCTACTGCATTACTTATCCTCAATTAAAAATAAAATTATTTTTTCTACCGTTGCTGTCTGGCCATTTAATTTTTCTAATTGTTTTGTTCCCAGTCTCTGGTTACTGCTTTCCTTTCTTCTTTTAACTTTCTTTACAAGGGTCTCCTGTCCATGTGTCATTTTTTTTTCTCTTCTGTCTTCGTCACCTCTTCCACTATAACTGACTCCAACATTGATCTTTTCCAGCTCCGTGGGTGCTGTGGGTGTTTGAGCACTCTCAAAATTGAGCAAACTCTTTGACTTTATCCAGGGAGGTGTAATTTCTATTGGGTTAGCATACCCAAACATTTTGAAAAGTTGACCCCTATGTCCCCACCTATCCAGTCTTGCCCAATTTCTCTTTCTTCCAGCCTATAGCCTCTGTCTCTCTCCCCCCCCCCTTATTCAGTATCACCCCATCTCTGTCAGTCTCTCTCTCGCTCTCTCTCTCTCTCTTCTCTCTCTCTCTCTCTCTCCCTCCCCTCTCACCCAGTCTTGCCTTGTTTCTCTCTCCCTTGCCACCTATCCAGTCTTACCCAATTTCTTTCTCCCAAGCCCAAAGCCCCATTTCGCCCCCCTTAATCAGTATAGCTCCATCCGTATTGGGCCTGCTAGAGGATTGAGTTCAATGTATAATATGTTTGCTTGTAATCGTATCTATCTATCTATCTATCTATCTATCTATCTATCTATCTATCTATCTATCTATCTATCAGGGGCGTAGCCAGACCTCGCAGTGGGAGGGTGCCACAGCCCTAGGTGGGGGGCACATTTTAGGTCTGCCGCCCCCCCACCTCACCGCTCCCCCTCATCTCCTTGTCACTCCCCCTCACCTTCTCGCCACTTCCCCTCACCACCTCATCGCTTCCCCCACAAAAGCAAATACCTTTGCTGGAGCCCCCGCCAGCCGAAGCCTTCTTCAGCACCAGTCTCTGGCGCATCTGCGATCGCTGCCCTGCTCCTTCTTCTTGCTGATGTCCTGTGCACGCTTCTTTACGTGAAACTGAGCGTGCACCCCCAGTGTGCATCATTTCCGGGACTACAAAATTTTTTTTCATTTTTGTAGTGACAGTGCTTACCCAGTAGTAATTGGAACTGCCCAGTTACCGCCAGGTTAGCGCGAGAACCCTTATCCACCACCATGGGTGGCGGAAAGTGCTCCCCTTCGAAATGGCCATAAGGCAAGTGGTTTCACTTACCGCACAACCATTTCTTTTTGAGAAAAAAGACAGCCTTTTACCCACTACAGTAAAAGGGGGCCTCAGCGCATGTTAAAAAGGCCCCCTTTTACCACAGTTTATAAAAAGGACCCTTTAACTGCTTCTCGCATGCACAAGTCCCAGCCTGCTGCTCTGAACTGGAAAGAAGGAGCGGAGAGTAGCAGCAGTCTATTACTTGGCTGGTGGGGCTCAGCATCCCTACCAGCAAAGTAAAAGAGAATTCAGGAGATGGCCCGAGCCCACATTTTGGGAGCCAGTTGTTAAAGTAGCCACGGTGGGGGGCCCTACTTTAACAACCGGCTCCCAAAATTCTTACAAACAACAAACAGCTCTGGTGAGACCCATGAGAGCCGCTCCAGCACACCACTGACATTACTACATGCCAGAACTGTTGAAACATTGAACAGCAGGTAGTTTTCTATTTGAAGTTGCTGACAGAGCTTTGGTCTTGTCTTACAAAGCATAATACTGCCACCTACTGGAAAGAATTAGATATAAACCATACAAGAGATAATATCTGGGTAACAATTATCCAGAGGGGTTGATTTGATTAACTTTAACTGGATAATTCAGCAGACTTAATCAGGTAAGTCCCACCACTAATGTGTTTATGTTTATTAAAATCTTGATATACCGCCTGGGCTGTCGTGCAGATCACAGTAGTGTGCATAGTACAATAACATGAATAAAAGAAGAAAGGAACTCTAATTTAAAACAGGAAAGCAGCAATAATATTTAACAAAATCTACACATCAAGTGTTCAAAGACACACCGTGAAAGTCAGGGTAACAATAACCCCAGGGCCTCCCAATAGTAGGGGCTGCCTGTAGCTGAACCCTCTCCCTCCCCTGCAAATCTGTCATCCTTCCTTTCCCTTCCTCTGCCATAGCAACTCCACAGAAAGCCCGTTCCCCTTGCTCCGGGTCTCTCTCTCTCTTTTCCATTCTGCTTCCCTCCCTCCAAGTCCATCATCTCTCCCATACCTCCTTCGCAGATCCAGTGCCTCTCCAGCCCCCTCTGCATGTCAGGCACCCCCCCCAGCACCACCACTCCCACTGGTCCTCAGACCTGTGGTGGTCATCAGCAGAGGCAGCTGTGAACACAGGCTGCTTGCAAACTGGTCTCACTAGGGCTTTACCCTGGCCACCTACGATGTTTGATAAGTAGTAGTAGTAGTAGTAGTTTCCTGTGGGCGGGACATGGTGCAAGGGAGGATAGGGTAGAGATGATAGACTTAGTAGGAGGGAAGCAGAAGGAAGAGAAAGAGAGAGAGCAAGACAGAGAGAGAGAGAGAGAGAGAGAGAGACCCAGAGCAAAGGGAGGAGGAGAGGATTATGTACCTAGGAAGAAGGAAAAAGAGATGGAGAGACAGGAGAAGAGAGAGAGGAGAGAAGAGAAGGGGGAGAGGAGAGAGGGAGAGAGAGGAGAGAGGAGACCCAGAGCAAAGGGAGGAGGAGAGGTTATGTACCTAGGAAGAAGAAAAAGAGATGGAGAGACAGAGAGAGAGAGAGAGGAGAGAGAGAGAGAGAGAGAGAGACCCAGAGCAAAGGGAGGAGGAGAGGTTATGTACCTAGGAAGAAGGAAAAAGAGATGGAGAGACAGAGAGAGAGAGAGAGAGAGAGAGAGACCCAGAGCAAAGGGAGGAGGAGAGGTTATGTACCTAGGAAGAAGGAAAAAGAGATGGAGAGACAGAGAGAGAGAGAGAGAGAGATCTAGAGCAAAGGAGGGGAAGAAATACTGGATCTGGGGAGGAGGAAACAAGAGGGAAGAGAGAGGCAGACCTGGAGCAAAGGGAAGGGGAAAAGAGGGGGAAAGATGGCTGGACTGGAGGTATAGGGGGAATCAGAAGGGGAGAGACATGTGGACCAATGAAGGGAAGGGATAGAGATGCCAGACCATGAGGTAGGGTCAGGGGTGGGGAGTGCAAGGGAAGAGATAGGGGAGAAGCTGGACATGCGCAAAGTTTTATAGATAAGGTTCTCACATTGCGGCCTGCTACTGTGATTATGGTGGTTCCCTCTGTATTGGCTTATTCTGTTGTCAACTTAAGTGTAGCCATATTATCTTCGTTTTGTTTATCTGATCAAACAGATATTCACAGAGCTCTAAAGGCTGTGAGAACCTAACCTGTCATGTTCTGTGTGCCATTTCTCTTCCTGTCTTATAGACTTCCTGCAGTCTATGATCAAAACTAGCTTGGAAACCTGCACAGTCCCTGCCCTTGGAAGGTCGCAAGTATATACCCTAAATTGAAAGGGAACATCAAGGATGCCATTGTTCCAGTCAACTATCGCCTTATATCCCAATTACCTTATGTTTCAAAGATAATAAAATATATTGGGGACGATATTTAGACTGCGGGAGTTAGCCTGGCTTACTCCCGTGGTCACAGTTAAACCTGGATATTCAAAGCCTGGCCATTTCCAGTGACTACCACTGAATATCCAGTTTATTTTTGGCCAGTTAGAATATAACCGGCTATGTTGATATTCAGACTTCTTCTAACCAGCCAAAGATACCCACATATTCATGCAGCCAAATAGAGCCACTAAAGTGGGGCTGAAAATTGTCGGCCGATATAACCAGCTATCTGCTAGCCGCTAACCGGTCATTTTCAGTGGTAGATAGCCAGCTATCCCCCCCCCCCCCAAACTGAATATCGCCGGATAGCCGATTAAATGCTTTTGAATATGGGGGGGGGGGGGGGGGGGATTGTGTTGATGCAGCTAGCTGATTTTATTGATAAGACTGATGTGCTGCATCCACACCAACTTGTATCCTCCAACAAATGGATCAGGGTCCTTAGGTGATCCTTCTCTCATTAGATTTGTAGCAGCGATCAATTTAGTGGATTAGCTCCTCCTTTAGTGGAGGAGTAGCCTAGTGGTTAGTGCAGTGGACTTTGATCCTGGGGAACTGAGTTCAATTCCCACTGCAGCTCCTTGTGACTCTGGGCGTCACTTAACCCTCCATTGCCCCTGGTACAAAAAATAAGTATCTGAATATATGTAAACCACTTTGAATGTAGTTGCAAAAACCTCAGAAAGGCAGTATATCAGTCCCATTTCCCTTCTTGATAGATTGTATGCTTTACAGGTTCATGATACAGATCAAAAATATGAATTTAGGGTAAGACAATCTACCACATGCAGTACTAGGAATGTATTTATTGCATAGTGTGCCCATGTGATCTGATATATTTTGGAAGGAGTAGCTGCTCGATTAAGATTAGACTAAAAAATGAACATAAATCTTGAGTACATACAGAGTCCCTTCAGGCCCTTTTAGTAGAGCATTGGGTGGAGAAAGGACATTCGCTGCAGGATTTCAGGTGGCAGGTTATTGACCAGATAAATGTAGAGTGGGAGGGAGGAGACATAGAGAGGGTACTTAATTATCGGGAACAGAACTTGATTTTTAAATTGAACACTATCACTCCTGCGGGGCTTAATTTAGAGATAGAATGGATGATGTTGCTGTTCAGGAGCTCTATGATTGGTCTCTCGTCTATATCACATGATCAGCTTGAGGGAGTTAAAAGCCATGGAAAAAAACACCGCCACCATTTCAAAGCTGTATGTGTAAGGGGCTGAGAAATATTGGCACTGTTTAAATTAGGTAACTTTATGATTATCTTTTGATGGCAATAATGGGGTGGGGATATATATTAATCTCTGTCTTTATTATTGTAGGGGGTGTTCCTTGAAACAGCTCCAGGGCGAAACATAGTCTATCTCGGATTAAATAATCCCCTGATTAACTGATAATGAATTCATCCTGAGATATGAGTGGGTGAAGCCAAGGCAGGGTGGAGCAGGGCTGGGGGTTTGTACTAAAATCTCCCTCTCAAAAACTGGGACCCTTTGGCAGCTCTGTCACAATGTCTTAAAATCTGTAGCAGGTCAGAAAGGTTCCAGGTCAGTGGCCCAGCATGACCCAGCAATATATCACCACTGTGTATATAGACATAATTTTCGTCTTCCCACCAATTTTCCTAAAAAAAAATCAGATCTACAAATGAGGGTTGTCACCTGACTGTATGTGATAAGGAAAAGGCCAACCCAGTCTCAACTTTTACCCTGTTGCATGCATGGATCTGTAGTTCTGATGTTCTCAGGAAACTCAATGAGACAATCAGAATTTCACATCCTTGCAAGCAATGTGATAGATGGAACCAGATGGGATACATCTGAGGGTATGAAAAGAACTTAGAGAAGCCCTGGCGGCTCTGCTCTCTGACCTTTTCAATGATTCTCTACAGTATGGAGGAGTCCAAGAGGACTGGAGAAAGGCAGATGCCATCTATCGCCACAAAAGCAGAAGTAAAGAGGAGGTTGAGAACTACAGGCTGGTTAGTCTTAGTGGTGAGTAAATTAATGAAAATGTTTTTAAAACAGAGGATAGAGAGGTTTCTGGAATCAAATGGATTGCATGACCTGAGGAAGCAGCTTTTACTAAAGGAAGGCCTTGTCAGACTAATCTGATTAACTTCTTTGTGACTGGGTGACCAAACAGTTGGATTTAGGGGGAGCACTAGATGTGGTGTACTTAGATTTCAATAAAGCTTTTGACATGGTTCCACACAGATGACTGATAAATAAACTGAGTGCCCTTGGTCTGGACCGAAAAGTCACTAACTGGGTTAGAAACTGGTTAAGTGTGAGAACACAGAGGATGGTGGTAAATGGAGTTCACTCGGCGGAAAATTATGTTACCAGTGGTGCACTGCAGGGTTCAGTCCTTGGCCCGGCTCTTTTTAACATTTTTGTGAGTGATATTGCGGAAGGGCTGTCAGGTAAGATTTGTCTCTTTATGGATGATACAAAACTCTGTAATAGGGTAGATATCTCTGATGGCGTGGATAGCATGAGGAGGCTAGAAGAATGGCCAGAAATTGACAACTAAGATTTAATGCTAAAAATGCAGGGTCATGCTTTTGGGCTACAGAATCCCAAGACAGCATATAAGTACATAAGTAATGCCATACTGGGAAAAGACCAAGGGTCCATCGAGCCCAGCATCTTGTCCACGACAGCGGCCAATCCAGGCCAAGGGCACCTGGCAAGCTTCCCAAATGTACAAACATTCTATACATGTTATTCCTGGAATTTTGGATTTTTCCAAGTCCGTTTAGTAGCGGTTTATGGACTTGTCCTTTAGGAAACCGTCCAACCCCTTTTTAAACTCTGCTAAGCTAACCGCCTTCACCACATTCTCAGGCAATGAATTCCAGAGTTTAATTACACGTTGGGTGAAGAAATATTTTCTCCGATTTGTTTTAAATTTACTACACTGTAGTTTAATCGCATGCCCCCTAGTCCTAGTATTTTTGAAAGCGTGAACAGACGCTTCACATCCACCTGTTCCACTCCACTCATTATTTTATATACCTCTATCATGTCTCCCCTCAGCCGTCTCTTCTCCAAGCTGAATAGCCCTAGCCTCCTTAGTCTTTCTTCATAGGGAAGTCATCCCATCCCCGCTATCATTTTAGTCGCCCTTCGCTGCACCTTTTCCAATTCTACTATATCTTTCTTGAGATGCGGCGACCAGAATTGAACACAATACTCAAGGTGCGGTCGCACCATGGAGCGATACAACGGCATTATAACATTCTCACACCTGTTTTCCATACCTTTCCTAATAATACCCAACATTCTATTCGCTTTCCTAGCCGCAGCAGCACACTGAGCAGAAGGTTTCAGTGTGTTATCGACGACGACACCCAGATCCCTTTCTTGGTCCGTAACTCCTAACGTGGAACCTTGCATGACGTAGCTATAATTCGGGTTCTTTTTTCCCACATGCATCACCTTGCAGTACCACTTAGGAGGAGAAGTACTTCTGTGCTCAAAAGAAGAGTGAGACTTGGGGTTGATCGTTTCTGATGATCTTAAGGTGGCGAAACAGGTAAAAAGAGTGGCAGCCAAAGCCAGAAGGATGCTTGGGTGGATAGGAAGAAAAATGGCCAGCAGGAAAAAGGAGGTGATAGGCACCTCTGTATAAGCCTCTGGAGAGGCCACAATTCGAGTACTGTGTACAATTCTGTAGGCCGCACCTTCAAAAAGATATAAACAGGATGGAGTCCGTCCAGAGGGTGGCTACTAAAATGGTTAGTGGTCTTCATCATAAAGCATATACAGACTCACAGACCTCAATATGTATATTTTGGAAGAAAGACAAGAGAGAGGAGATATGACTGAGAAATATCTCCATGGCATAAATGCACAGGAGGCAGATCTTTTTCAACTGAAAGGAAGCTCTGGAACAAGAGGGCATACGATGAAGTTGAAGGGGGATAGACTCAAAAGTAATCTAAGGAAATGCTTCTTTTTACGGAAAGGGTGGTCGGGCATAGCCAGATGCCCAATTTTGGGTGGGTCTGGGCCCAAGATGGGTGGGCAGAAGAACTCCACCTTGTCCCACAAATGATTTGGTCTCTCCCTCTCTCACCTGCATGCCATATGGTCTCTCAAACATCCCCCCCTCCCCGTATACCTTTTAAATAGCAGATTTTCACTTTCAGCAAGCAGCAACTAATACACACTGGTTATGTTGGCCCCACAGCCTTCCCTCCGATACAACTTCCTGTTTCCGCATAGGTGGGAATACATCAGAGGGAAGGCTGTGGGGCCGGTGCGAGCAGTATGTAACAGTCGCTGCTCGCTGCAGGCAAAGATCTGCTATTTACAACGTATGCAGGAGGAACAGTTGTTGGGAGTTTTCGGCTGATGGGGCTTGGGGATCTCTGCCAGCCACATCATAGGTGTGCTGCTACTTGGTGGGCCTGAGCCCAAAGTGGGTGGGCCTGGGCCCACCCAGGCCCACCCTTGGCTACGCCACTGGGGTGGTGTATGTGTGAACAACCTCCTGGTGGAGGTGGTGGAGATGAGGGCTATTTCTGAATTCAAGAAAGCATGGGGCAGGCATGTAGGGTCTCTTAGGGGGAAGAAGAGATAGCAGATGATATGGATGAGCAGACTGGATATGCCACATGGCCTTTATCTGCTGTCATTTTCTATGTTTCCATGTAAGTAGGGTTGCCTGTTCCTTATGACACAGAGGGGCCAGTGCAAAAAGCTTTGTCATAGAGTCATCTTTAAAAATGGCAGCATTCTCCCCTGTGTGGAGCATACTGGGATGCATTGGGCACAGCCAGTTTGCCATATAAAGGAATTTTTCCCTTAGGACAGACTGAGTCCACCTGGTGCATCCCAATGATTTTTAAAGATGGCGGCACTGGAGGTAGGGTCAAGTGGGCATTGTTTCTGCCTCTTAAGGCATGATGGGAGGAGTACCTGTAGGAAGGGTTGGGTGGGTGTCCCTAGACACCAGGGATTGTTTTTGGGGAAGGGATGGTGATACTAGACATCAGTGAGTTGGGGAGGGGTAGGTTTGAATCAGGGAGGGAGTCAGGAATATTTGCAGGAGGGGGTCAAATGGGTGGGAAGGGTGCCACTAGACACCAGTGGCTATTTTTTTAGTCACGAGGATGGAAAGGGAAGGGAAGGGAAGGGAGGGTGCTTCTAGACACCAGAGAATGGGGGGGGGGGCAGATACCAGGGATAATTTGTTTTATCAGGTCAGTAGGGGGGGAATGCAGAAAGGTACCGGGGCAGGGTAGTCAGGTTGGGAGGAGAGAAGGGATGCTGGCAGACTCTTAATCAACTCTTATATGCTGCCCTGGACTTGTAATTTTTCCCATGGTAGCTGCACGGCCACAAATTTTTTTTTTAATTGTGCATGCTGTGGAATAGCTAAACACTGCATTTGAATGAATTTTAATACAATGTGCAGTCAGGGTTTCTGCAAGAGTTAACACTTGCGCTGAAATCCTTTTTGCATTGCTATCCCACAATAAAACACTGTTGAACCCACAGTAATTGGACAGGAAGATTTCTGCATTGGCTCTATAGTCAGAAGGCAAGGGAATAAAGGTAAATCTGAGAGTGGCCTAGTGGTTAGGGTGGTGGACTTGGGAACTGAGTTCGATTCCCACTTCAGGCACAAGCAGCTCCTTGTGACTCTGGGCAAGTCACTCAACCCTCCATTGCCCCATGTAAGCCGCATTGAGCCTGCCATGAGTAGGAAAGCACGGGGTACAAATGTAACAAAAAATCATCCAGTTCCTTATAACCGGAAGCCAGCTGGTAACCTTTCTTACACACAAGGAGGGGAGACAATAATTTTTTGCAGGTATAGTAGTGAAAGGAGGAAGGCTAAAAATGGAATTGTGAGACTGAAAGATGCTGTGAACCACTATGTGGAAAGTGATGAGGTAAAAGCAAACATGCTAAACAAATACTTCTGTGTTCATGGAAGAAAATCCTGGAGAAGAACCACGATCAGATGGCAAAGCTACATATGAGAATGAAGTAAACATCACACTGTTCATGGAAGAAGGTGTTTATGAACACCTTGAAAAACTGAAGGTGGACAAAGCCATGAGACCAGATGGAATCCATCCCAGGATATTGAGGGAGCTCAGAGAAGATCTGGCAGGTCCTCTTAAGGATTTGTTCAATAAATCCTTAGAGACGGGAGTTCTGTGGGATTGGAGAAGAGTGGATGTGGTCCCTCTTCACAAAAGTGGTGACAGAGAAGAAGTGGGAAACTACAGGCCGATAAGCCTCACTTAGGATATTGGAAAAGTACTGGAAGCATTGCTGAAGGAAAGGATAATAAATTTCCTGGAATCCAGTGGGGTACAAGATCCAAGGCAACATGGTTTTACCAAAGGTAAATCATGCCAAAAAAGCTGATTGAGAGAATTGGATCGAGGACATGCACTAGATGTAATCTACTTAGATTTCAGCAAAGCCTTTGACACAGTTCCTCATAGGAGGCTCTAAAATAAACTTGACAGGCTGAAGTTAGAACCCAAAGTGGTGAACTGGATTAGAAATTTGTTGCAAGACAGATGCCAGAGGGTGGTGGTCAATGGAATTACTACTACTACTTAACATTTCTAGAGCGCTACTAGGGTTACGCAGCGCTGTACAGTTTAGTAAAGAAGGACAGTCCCTGCTCGAAGGAGCTTACAATCTAAAGGAATTCACTCGGAGGAAGGAAAAGTGAATAGTGGAGTACCTCAAGGATCGGTGCTGGGGCCAAATCTGTTCAATGTATTTGTGAGCGACATTGCCGAAAGGTTAAAAGCTAAGGTTTGCCTTTTGCAGATGATACCAAGATTTGTAATAGAGTGGATACCCCGGAGGGAATGGAAAACATGAAAAATGATCTGCAAAAGTTAGAAGAATAGTCTAATGTTTGACAATTAAAATTTAATGCAAAGAAGTGATGCATCTGGGGAGTAGAAATCCAAGGGTGCTGTATGTCCTAGGAGGTGAGAGGCTGATGTGCATAGACAAGTAGAGGGACCTTGGGATAATAGTATCTGAGGATCTGAAGATGACAAAACAGTGTGACTGTAGCCAGAAAGTTGCTAGGCTACATAGAGAGTGGCTTAACCAGAAGACGAAAGGAGGTGTTGGTGCCCCTATACAAGTCATTATTGAGACCTCACCTGGAATAACAGATCTTTTCCAGAGAAGCGGAATGGTAAAACCAGAGGACATGAATTAAGGTTGCAGAGTGCTAAACTTAGGAGTAATGTCAGGAAATTCTTTTTCACTGAGAGAATGGTCGATGCCTGGAATGGCCTCCCGAGGGAGGTGGTAGAGACAAAAACGGTGAAAGAATTAAAAAAGGTGTGGGATGAACACAGAGGATCTCTAATTAGAAAGTGGATGGTATTAAAAAAAAATCTTAAATGGCTGCATGCATGTGGACCTGTCAAATGGCGCTTGGATGGCGACTCTGACTGTGAAAAACTAAGGCTGGTGTCAGACAGACTTGTACGATCTGGGTCCTGTATATGGCAATCCGGTTTAGGATGGGCTGGAGAGGGCTTCAATAGCAACTTCAGTAGCTAAAACGTGAGGACAGTACTGGACAGACTTTTACGGTCTGTGTCCCAGAAATGCCAAAGAAAGACCATGATCGAGTATTTTATATCACATTCACTGTTGGTTTAATCATGAATTGATAATGAGTTGGACTGTTGGGCGACTGGATGGACTGTTCACATCTTTATCTGCTGTCATTTACTATGTTACTAGGGCCAACCTGTATTTTGAGTGTATCAGCCAGCTGTTAGCACTGCAATCAACAGAAGCTGTACCAGAGAAAATGTTCACATGCACACATGCAATGTCACGTACAATGGTCTTGTTAACAGGATCATTTCAGTGGTTCCAGGGATCTATGTGATTACAGTTTAAACAGTTCTAGAAATACCAGCTTAGTCCAGAAGTCTCCATTCTTCATTTGAGCTAGCCAGGGGCTGCTGAATACCATATAGACATCTAAAATGCTGCCCAAATCCCTTCAAAAGAATTTTTATCCTTTCAAGTGTTTCCATCTGAACTGCTGTGTTAAGCTTCAAAGGATTCCTCATTAGCACAGTCGGGTTAGTTTCTGAAGACATTAAGCTGCAGGCTCAACAACCGTAATAGCAGCAAATATAAATCTTGGAGTAACTAACTAGAACTATTAGTGAAGGATAAAAAGCCATAAAATGCCTCCCTTACTCCGCAACAGGGCTGGCTAGGCTGACATATTCAGTTAGAGTGCTGGATAGCTTTCTGGGGCAGGGCAGAAGGGGGGTAGAGGAGGGGGGAGCTCCAGACAGAACCATTAAAGCACTGTTTCTGTGTTCTAGTGATCCTTTTGCTTTGGTGGTTTCCTGGGCATCAGTGCGACCAGGAGAAGACTGCAGAGTCAGCACTACTGCTGTGCTACATCCTGGGCAACCACTAGATGTCAGCAGAGTAGCATGTGTCTTGATCCTACTTCAGTCAGACTGGAACACTAAGATTAGCTGTTGGGCATGAAAAAAATATACAGAAACATCCTGAAGGCAGTTAGGGTACAGAGATGTGGTCCACTGTGTTACATTGTTATTAAACTCACATGGGTATCTGTAACTCAATGTAGTTCTTAGGGACGAATCCCTCGTAGCTTCGCAGCTCTGCCTTGTACCAGTCATCCTGGGAGCTCAGAATCTAGAAGAAACAGAAAAAAAAAGGAATTATCATTCAGCATTTAGGATTCCCTTCACCAAACATGCTGAAGAAAAGGAATAATGATCAGAAATCTGACTGGCAGCAGCCAAGTTTCTCAGGGAGGTACGTTAACTATGGGGTCCTTTTACTAAGCTGGGGTAAAAAGTGACCTTAGCATGCACTTATGCAGGTTTTTCCCGTACACTAAGGCTATTTTTTTTTACCCCAGCTGGAAAATGGACAATTTTTTATTATTTTTTTCAATTAATGTCCATATGCTAATGTTGTCATTAGCATGCGGCCATTAAAAAATATTACCATGTCAACACTTACCACCAGCTCTTTTGCAGGCTGTAAGAGCTCATGTGCTAATCTTATGCTAATCAGTTAGCATGCAGTAATGTGCTGATTAGCGCAGAAATGCCAAGTCTCCCCTCCCCCCCCAGACATGTCCCCTCCACGATAAAAAGAAAAATATTCTTAGTGCACAGATTAGGAAATTATCACAGGATGCTTGAGCGTGTCCCGCAGTAAGCCATTTTAAGCTGTGGTAAGCACGCAGAAGTGCTTATCACATCTTAGTGAAAGGGTTCCTATGATTTTTAGTCAAGCCTTTGAGGCACCTAATATAAGTTATCAAGGGCTGAAATAGCAAATGTTCTGCAGGGTGGGACTGAAGTGCATTGGCCGAGTTGTTTGTGGTGAGGGGTCCCAGGACTGGAACAGCAGATGCGCAGGGCAAGACTTAGGTACATTAGTAGAGCTATGAGGGGGGGTGGTCTCAGTACTGAACAGCAGAGGGTGCTGCAGGTCAGCATTGAAGTGCATTCGCAGAGATGTTTGTGTATGTGTGGAGGGGTCCATGTACTGGAATAGCATTGGGTGCTGCAAGTCAAGATTGAAGAAGCTTTGGCAGAGCAGTATGTGTGTGTGGCTTGGGGGTGGGGGCAGGGGGGAGGGGTAGTAAAGTCCTCTATTGGAATAACAGAAGAGTGGCACAGGTCAGGACTGAGGTATATTTACATAGTCAGTACAGTTTTTTCCTTAGAATTGTGATGACTAAAATTCTCAACCTGTTTTTCCATTAACAAATACAAATAAACCCACTGCTCTTATGAAAAATGCCTTTGGCTCTAAATAAAGAGATCTACTCAATAAAGCCATGGGGCTGTAAGTTAGGCTCGAGGAAATAGAATAAAGCTTGTGTTTTTCTTGGATTTTTACACACCTGCCTGCTTTTTCCCACTGACACTATAATTGTCTGAGGGGATTTATTTTTTGTTAATTAAAAGCCATTAAGGCAGAGGACCAGAAACTGAAGGTACAGCTCTATCTGTATTCCTGGAGAACTTTGATCAGGGGGCACTCACAATGCAAACTGGCTTTTGCTTTCAAGGCAGGTTGATGGATGAGGGCTGTTTGCAGAATTCAGATTAACAGGGTTTCTGGAAGACCTTTTTCATTGTTTTAGTTGTAGTATTAACCCTTCACCTATCATAGGGGCCCTTTTACTAAGCTGTGGTAAAAAGTCGCCTGTGCTAGTTTGGGTGTGTGAAATTAGCGCACGCTGGGCCACTTTCGACCGCGACAGTTAAAAAGGCCTTTTTTTTTAATGGGGCGGAAAATGCCCGTATACTATTTATTCATTTATATTTATTTATTTGTTGCATTTGTATCCCACATTTTCCCACCTATTTGCAGGCTCAATGTGGCTTACATTGTACCGTGATGGCAATCTCCATTTCCGGTAGAGAAATACAGAGTGGTGATTGCGTTAAAGTTCATAAGTAATAGAATGATTTAGGTAGTCTAGGAGGAAGAATTAAGTATTGTCCAGTTCTGGTATAAGTTTCGTTGTGTTGCAGAGTTAACAGTAGCATGCCTATTTACTTGGTGGTAAGAGCTCAAGTGCTACTCACACAGTAATCAGTCAGTGCATGGAAATGTGGCCACGCTGCCAATTACCGCCAGGAACGCCTCCATGGTAGAAAATGAAAATTATTTTCTACCATAGGAAACAGCACGTATCTACTTTGGAATTACTGCCGGGTGCCCGCACTACCCCAGAGGTAGTGTCAATTTAGCATGCGCTACCCGCGTGTTAGATCTACCGTAGTTTAGTAAAAGGCCACATAAAGGGGCATAATCGAACGCAAACGCCCATCTCCATGGGCGTCTATGTCTGAGAACGGGTACGTGAAGGGGCGGGCCAGACCGTATTTTCGAAAAAAAATGGGCACCCATCTTTTTTTTCGATAATATGGTTTGTGCCTGGCAAATGCATCGGATTTGTGCGGATTTGAGCTGGCTGGTTTCGTTTTTCAGCGATAATGGAAACCGAAGGCGCCCAGCTCAAAAACAAACAAATCCAAGGCATTGGGTCGTGGGAGGGGCCAGGATTCATAGTGCAGTGGTCCCCCTCACATGCCAGGACACCAACCGGGCACCCTAGGGGGCACTTGTAACAATTAAAAAAACAAATTAAATACCTCCCAAGTCCATAGCTCCCATCCCTTGGGTGCTGAGCCCCTCAAATCCCCCCCAAAACCCACTGCCCACAACTCTACACCATTACCACAGCACTTATGGCTGAAGGGGGGCACCTACATGTGGGTACAGTGGGTTTTGGGGGCGGTTTGGAGGGCTCCCATTTACCACCAGAAGTGTAACAGGTGGGGGGGGGGGATGGGCCTGGGTCCACCTAGGTGAAGTCCACTGCACCACTAACAACTGCTCCAGGGACCTGCATACTGCTGTGATGGAGCTGGGTATGGCATTTGAGGCTGGCATAGAGGCTGCCAAAAATGTTGTTAAAGTTGTTTTTTTATGCTGGGAGGGGGTTACTGACCACTGGGGGAGTCAGGGGTGATCATCCCCGATTCCCTCCTGTGGTCATGTGGTCATTTAGGGCACTTTTTTGGGACTTGTTTGTGAAAAAAAAGGGTCCAATGAAAATGACCCAAATTCGCGCTAAAAACGCCTTTCTTTTTTTGATTATCGGCCGAAGGTGCCCATCTCTCCTCGGCCAATAAACACGCTCCAGTCCCGCCTTCACCACACCTCTGACACGCCCCCGTCAACTTTGCCCGTTTCCATGACAGATTGCAGTTGAAGACGCCCAAAATCGGCTTTCGATTATACCGATTTGGGCGCCTTTGCGAGATGGGCGCCTATCTCCCAATTTGGGTCGAAATCTGGGCGCCCATCACTTTCGAAAATAAGGCTGATTATCTGCTAATCTGTAGGGTCTGAAATACAGATTGAAGAATGGACGTCCTAGTCTATTTTGTTTTGTTTATTAGTGTCTAGAAATTAAGGGGTCCCAAGCCCCCTCCCCAAGAAGGCTAGGGTGACCTTAATCTGACTCCATCCCTAAATAGCCCTAGAACTGGGGCAATCAGGGGGTTGTGAAGTTCTAAGAGGAGTTGCTACTGAGAGAGACACTAGAGCTAAGGAAAAGGTACCAGCCTTATGACAAACTGGAACCAGATTACAAGTTATACAATGCAGTGAGAGATAGCTGCTGGATGCAACAAAAGCATTTATACTTACAGCCTTTCATCATTAAGTTAAGCCCACAAATCATCATTTGGAATAAGGATTTTATTTGCACAACAGACTTTAATCAGGTACATTCAGCAGACAGATTCTGGGTACAACCGGACAGAGCTTCGCCGTCTGAGATAAGCGTTGGGGCGGATACCGAAGCTATGGCAAATTGTCCCCTCTTTTATACACAAACTCTCCATAGAAGTCAATGGTGAGATACCTAGCTCTCAATTTCTGAGATGATACTTTCCCATGCAGTCTTATCAGCATGTTTTGAGAAGCTTTGAGATAACAGTTCCACAGCTGTCTGTGTCGCAATACTTTCACACCATCTTAAGAACCCTGTATAACCCTGTATAACCCTGTATAACCTCTGTTGCCTTTTATACAAAACTAATAGACTCCATTTTGCTCATCTGATTTAAAGTGACAGTTGTACCAGTTTGTGTCAGGACTCATTGTTCAGACCTGCTTTTTACAGATTCTGAAATATTAAATCATGTACTTGTTATTTGGCCTAGTCAGTACTTCTTCAGTTATTTTAGCTGTTAAAGGTATGTAAATTGACCCATCACTATTCCAGTGGATGGATCCCAAGCGGGGACACATATTAACTTACAGGAAAAGCAAGTCCTTGCGCAGCCAGTCATAGATTTTTAAACCTGGCTGGTATTTTTACAGCCTGAGTCCTAAAATCTGGCCTTCCCACCCTTCCGGTGGGCATCCAGTGAGGGTCTCTTGCTGTACTATAATTATACATTCCCCACTTGTCACCCCCTCTGAGGAGGGGTGACACAAAGCTCGTCAAGCTTGTCATCATCCATTCCAGAAGGTGGCAAGCTTTCAAACGAGAGGGGGAGTTTTGCTCTTATGGATTGCTAGCAGATATTATGCCAGACAGAAAACTTCATTCTTAGGTGGTATATTTCTGGGCATATGGAATTCCCTTTATATTACTCAACCCCTTGGGCCTTAATCTTGATGTTACCCCTCTTGAGGCGTACTCAAACCTGTAGTGATAGAGGTTTTATGAATGGGACAAAACCATGAGTTCATCTACAAACTCTCATGAAGTATAGGTCATACTAATACTTTCAGGTCTTTCTATGACTTCTATTGTATCTGTTGCATAGTACATAGGGAGATAATCTAATGTATGTATCTCAGTAGTCTTGAGAAGGAACAGTGGTTTCGATTAAGCATTGTTAGGGTGGCTCAACAAATATATAGTTAGTATTCAGATTGCAGGCTGTTTAAGGTTGTAGGTATTCAGAATCCTTAAACAGGTCGGAATTCTTGGATCTTACTATTACTCATCATTGGCATCCAATCATGAGCACTAATAAGTGGATAGCAAGTATGAGGTTGCCTCATACAGCAAAAATGGTATCAAAGGTTATGCATGGATCTTGACATATGCATAATGACCTGGAAGTATGGGAAGCATTTTATATATATATCCATTACCCCACTTGCAGCTTAGTCAAACCTACAGGAAGACATGCAACGTAAGTAAGTCTACATCAGAGTTAAACAATTGCATAATTGGTTGATACTCGTATCTGAGCAATATCAACTTCCATTCAAATTACATAAACAGAAATAATAGGGAAACTCTTAGAAAAACAATTAGAACAATAAAGAACAATAAAGAAAATAATAGAAAAATAAAAATAAAACCTTTTCAATATCTAGACAGGATTACTGCTAAAACAAAACAAAATATGAATCTATAATGTCCATAAACAGCAACAGTAGTTCTCAAATTAAGTATCAGTTCTAAAGTCTCTTTCATCGATCATGGTTGAGGCGGTGGAAGCGCTGAAGAATCTGGACGGAGATCTAACAGGACTGGGTTTTCAGGCTGGCCTGTTGAAGGAAGTGGTCGGTCTTGAGATGGTTAGGCTGGTAACATCTGGTTCTGCGGCTGAGTAAACCTGTATATCTTTCACATGGACCCGAGACTTGTGGTCCAGTAGTTTACAAGGTGTAAAGATTATTGCTACAACCTTGGGGGATCTAACATCATTTGGGCTTGGATAGATCTTTATTCTAGGCATACACCATCATAATCAGTCCATCAAGAGCCAGAGGCTGGCAAAGGAATAAGCAAAATAACTGTATGCTTGAATGATACATTGCTATATTTTAGTGGGCATAATCAGTGTGAATTGAATAGAGATGAAAGACAATGTAAACATGGAGAAAACAGTGCTAATTACGTGCAAAAGCAAAAGGGTAACCAGAAGGGTTCAATAATGAAAAGCCAATTTACATAAATAGCAATAGTATATATGAAATTATATCTACAAAAAAAACAATTAGAATTTAGAGATGATGGTAAATGTTCAATTATTGATGTATGGAGGGCAATGCGTTGCAATTTATCGCCAATAGATATGGAATCTTCACCTGTGATGACTACCATTCACCAAGGGTTGAGCCCTCAGCTGCAGGAGGCCAGCAGGACTTACGAGTTAGATGATTCAGAAAGAGAGGTAGAGGCCAAAGCTTTTTGTAACTCTAATAAGTGGAGAGCCTGTCTCTTTATGCATCTGTTGAAACTCACGCTGAATAATATCTTGTTTCTCACACCAGGTAATGTTGGTGTCTGTGCATCTGTCTTTTAATTTAGCGATTCTTTGCTGCAACATAGCCTTCAGATCAGATACATTATCGGGTATCTCTTATTTGCTAGCAGTCGTCTCCTCGGTAAGGGACGTCATCTGGGGAAAGGCAAAACTAAAACCGACCAGTAGTGCAATTTATGTGGTTAAGTTATTGAAAGAAGTCAGAATGCTAGGAGGCGGGTCATGGGTATAAATGGGGGCCAGGAAAGAGGCTTGGTAAGAAACAAAGCATCGAAAATGAAAAATTATAAAAAATCCCCAAAAAAAAGATAAAATATATAAAAATAAAAATAAAAATAAAACAAAATATTATACATCTGAATTGCAGCAAGGCGTATTCAGACGACAATGCAAGAAAAAGGTTCCTCGAAAAAGATAAATGGAAGAAAAACATTAAAAAGTGCAGCCACTTGATTGACCTTCACATAGAGTTTAAGTAACCCTTTTCAGTCAGTCAAAGAAGTAGAGAGAAGCATATCGCTTTAAGACAAAGCCACCATGTGGTAAGAGTTAGTTGAAGCAAGGTGTTAGTTAAATACACAAAGCATAAATTCCAGGACCGCTGCACACGAATAATGTACACCAGTTCTTCTCACAATCACTCACAGTGAAAGACAGAGAGATAAAAAGAGCAATAGTTGCTGTTTTGAATAGAAAGGAATCAGAAAGTGGAGTGTATATGTCTGAAAGCTTTACCAATTCTCAGTCCAAGAATATTACAAAATCTATGATCAGCGCAAAATGCTCCCCCAAATGGCCAGTTCAGGGGAATATTTTTCGCATTCATTCCATATAACGGATAATGGTTATTAAATATTTCTTCTTTCTTAGACAAGGAAATAATGAAAAGCTTTCAGATGTCATAGAGAGATTTCAAAAATGAAGGCTTTATATTCATGAAAAAACTAAAGAAGTGAATGTCACATCAATTTAAACATCAATTTAAACAGCGTAACAGTTAAAGCAGAAAACATTTTAACAATGAGCAATACACAGCTTTTATTTAAAAGGGATCCCGTATAGAGTAAAATGGCATAAATAAGTCAGTTAAGGTTTATATAAAAAAAACATAAAATGAACATCCTCTGGGGATCGCTCTTCCCTGCAGTTGATAAGAACTCCCCTGGGAAGGTATGCTTAGAAACAAATAAATAACTTGCTGACTTAGTTAGGTCATTTGTGTGGTACCATAAATATACACTTGCAATTAAACCTAGAAAAAATAAAATAAAGACATGTTATCTGTACTAGAAACAGAAACATCACATCAATATATATACAGAGAAATGGTTTCTGGATCCTAAATGAGAAGCTGAGTAGTGTGAGTAACTGAGAGCAACAAAATTAGATCGGGTTCGGATTACGTCCAGTCATTATGGGGCGGTTAATATTGATCCCTAAATCTGTGGTCACTGCGGACGGTGTTGATCCGGGTTCCACAAAGGGAATAGCCATCTATTGAGGATCTGATAGTGAAGATGACGGGTGGAATCGGGTGTATATGTGTAAATAAAGTTTAATAACCTTTGCAGGGTTTTGGTATTAAAGGTGCCGTTACGGGGCCACGAGAGTCCAGGCTGAAACTTATTCCAGGAATGCCATATTTGGCAAAACTTTATAAGATTTATGTGGTCTCCTGGGAAGTGATTTATCACTCTCTCAAGAGGCAGCATAATGAATTGGGTACCAGAACTTTGGTATGGTAGAACACCGATATCTGGGTTGTGTCAAATTGTATTGGCAAATCTATAAAAGTCCTTTATACTCACGCGTCTTCAAGAGCGTCCCAGCAACGGAACCCAAAGACATAAATTACTAATTGGCGGAAAGCCCTATGCTTTTGCCGCAGGTTAAATAAACAGACAATTGAAAGCCACAAAAGTGAAAAGAAAATAGAGCAGAAGAAGGTTAGTGTCGGCTATTATATATTTATACTACTCTATCCCAAATTAACAAATACTACTCCCCAGAGTGTGCTTCTAAAGACAGCTACAACATGCCTGCCAAAAACTACACTGGTAATTAGTGGCCATGGGCTCCAACGCCATGATAGAGCCCCCAAAAAGGGACATTGCAAACACTCCCAAAATGAACTCAAAAAACCTGCGAATAAGGTCCTCTGAGTCGAGGAGCAGCGGTCCAACGGGTCCCGCTGATTAGCTACAACGTAATCACCCCAATGAACCTTAAGTGGCTACAACGCACGCAGAGAAATAAAAATTTTATAGGTTAGGCTCTCCCGCGTATACAACTAACCATTTCTAAACAATTTTAAATACCCGAGTCAACCTGTACACAATCGCAACGAAAGTCGTTAGACGTCTCTTTATTAACCCCGCGCTCATCTATACAAGTAACTCATAGGTGGGCAATAATGCCGAAACCGCAGGCCACTCCGAAAAATGGAATGGAAGTCTGCTCAAAATCTAATAAATGAGATACCGTCATCCATTGAAGGAGCACCCTCAATGGATGTAAGTCCCAGACATCGGTATCAAACCCAATGGTTATAGCGTGACACTGGTATATAAGAAAACAATAAAAGTATAGTATGTCCCAGGGAAAAGCCCCTGAAAATTACTATAGAAGTGATAGAAAAATAGAGAGAGAAAAACGAAATATTCCAAAGCAAAACAAAACAAATGTAAGCTCTTTGGGAAAGTCACAGTCATAAAAAGAGCCTTTAGTTGGAACACCTTAGTCAGGACAAAAAATGTGAAAAATTCCACGTTCATCATTCACTAGACAATATATTTTCCACTCAACAAACCAGGAGAAGGAAACTCAAAAGCATTAGAGCGGAACAGTAATAATAAGAAAGCCTGCAATACAAGGGCAAACAGTACAAATAAATTCATTCATACCTGTAGTAAAAGAAGAAAACTAATTAGGAAAGATAAGTGTACATATTATATGATAAAAACTGGGCCTACCTAATTTGTAATGTAAGGCAAAAATAAGCTGTAAGGGTAGGTTGGAAGCTGTATATGAAAACAAAATATAGACTTTAAACAAGACATGAAACTACTACATACTATAATAAGAGTAACAGAGGAGAACCATATATGTAACTGGAAAACCGATTTCAGCAAAAGGCAAGAAAATGTATATTAACAAAGACATTATAACATGTGTAGTCCGGAGCTATACCCCTAGAATAAATGAAATAAAGGTAAATACATATTAAATGCTTTTGGGGCGGGTACCGGATAGGTTGGAAGTCGCATCTAAACAGGAAAATATAAGAGAAGCATATAATTCAAGAAATTGTGAAACAGGACACTAGAATCATTGTGCAAATATGACAAGTTAATACCCATAAATATGACAAATTAATACTCATACATTCAGAAAAGGAACATAATAAACAAAATAAACCCCAATGCGATGGCAGGAAGCTTTTGTGGCTAAACAGGTGAAAGGGGAAAAGAACAAATTAAAACATGTGATTCTTACATTAAGAACTTCCAATGATACGGCATAAAACATACATACTAATCAGTGACTGAAATGATATGTCTAAATGATGACAAACAGAACAGCTGCAGCATTAGAAGGAAAGAGAAGGTGGGTTGGGTTATATATGCATATCTATTAAGGTAAAAGCAGAGAAATGCTGCTATATAGTACATAATACTCCTATTATCATATTATTTAAAAGCGATTGTCATTCTCAGGATGTGGAAATATACATCCGGAAACATTTAGAACATAAGTCATTACTGCAAGTGTTTAAAATAAGCCAGTGCAATAATAATGCAAGCAATAGAAACTGATGGGCGGGGACAGCACAGCGCCTAGCTTATAACGGGAGCAAGATATAATCCATATAGCGTCTAAGCAAATTTCAAATAGGAGAATAAATAACAAACCTTAAGCATTAATTAAAAGTATAACATTATAAATTAAAAGGGTGTGATAACAACTGCTAGGGCAAGTACAAATTTAATAAAACAACTGAAAATAGTAGCCAAGAGACTATCAAAATTAAAAAGGAATATATTTAAATAAGTGGCAGAGAAGAGAACGTAACCTTACAGACAGACAGGCTATATGTAAGAGCAGGAAGCATAGTCAGGAGAAAAGAAGGGTGCCGTTGCAGTACAGGGCGAAAGGTTATTACCGGAGATTATTAGAAACAGGATAATACATTCCAAAGCTAGAGATTAACAGATACGAGAGACAGAGAGGGCAGAGAATGGAGGGGAAGTTATTTATAAAACAGCCACAGAAAAAGAGGAAAATAGACAGCTATGCACTTGTAAATGGGGAAAGCAAAAATACAGAGAAATGAGACTGCAAGTATAGAGCGAGAGGTCTCAGTCATAAAAAGCTGAGAACTTGAAAACAGCCGTCGAGAGGAAACAGACCTTTCCTTTATTAGAGAGAAGTAAAACAAAAGTGGCTAGAGAGCTGAACGCCGTAATCGGTGCATCCAGCTAACGGTGAAAGAAAGTTATAAATAAACAAATAAAATAAGGAGACATACAAGCGGGTACGAGGGACACACTCCGAACAGCAATCTTATCAGGGGTGTGCACAGAACGAAACTGTAACTGTGCAGTTTTAAATAGAATGCAGGAAGTGTGGTTCATAGCTAGAAAGGTAGCAAGAAAAAATTTTGTTTTAAAGGGAAAAAAACATGTAAGCTCTTCGGGTAAGGCACCTTAACTTTACCGTGTATACTGAGGCTGCCACACAGCAAATTATGAAAGGAAAGCTTGAGGGTGGTAGAGCAGAACAGAAAGGAAGCTAGGGCAAGCAGTACAAAAGCAATCATGCAGGACAAACAAAGCTGAAAAAGTCTGAGAAATCCTTAACCTTGTAGAACAGTTTTGGTATACGTAGCTTAGTGTTAAAGATTATAGATGGGCAGCGGACCAGCACTGCCATCATAGAAGTAAAAGTCATGAAAATTTGAGCACAAATATTTTTACAAGAAAAAGTCTGTAGCTAGCATGCTCTGGAAATCACGCTATATTCCTGTATTATAGAGCACAAGCACAATATGATAGCATTTAAATGTAACAAAAACAGTTGCTTCTCAACAATATAACCACAATATGCAGCAGTCTTCCTAAAGTACTACCAGTTAAGCATTCAGCAAGAAATACATGCGTATTAATCATAGCAAGGTAAATGTGACATTATAGTGGAACATTAAGACATATATCTATGCAGGGCAAAAGAAAGTAACATCTGTAGGAATTGAATAATACCATTTAAAGTACGAAAACCAGGATCATGAAGCATAAATCATGGGGGGCCACGTAAATGAACTATCAGCATACTACCAAAAACATATTAAAGAAACACTGTAATGTAATCACCGGAAGCCACACTAGGACAAAGAAGGAGAAAGTTCCAAAGGGGTAAGTTATGTATGTTTGAAGGAAAGATACTCTTGTAACACTTTGTAAACACATGGTGTAGCACAATGAAGTCTATCAGGCTGTCACTAGCAGCGCAAAAATAAAGAAACCTGTCTTGGGGTTGAAATCACGGCTCAGAGACAGAATGAGAAAGCATTTGTTTAAGGGAGATGAAATGAAACAGAGGGCAACGGCCAAAAGTCAAAGCAGTATGAGCAGAGAATTGTGGGGAGTGGGAGACAACGTCCTAATAACATGACATCACAGAGGAGGAAAAAGTATACCCTGATAAAAGGAGAATGCAGAGTAAGACTAAGATGCAGTGCCATAATCGTAGAAGTGAAAGCAAAGATGCATCCGTACATTCTTACATGCTCAGAAGTGCGCGTATAACGGACTTGGCAGCATGAGGAAATATACCAGAGAATTAGATATAGTTAGATAAATTTAGGAGCAATACAGTTGACGGAGGATAGACAGCAAAAGGTTCACAATATCCCTGTGTAAATAATTGGTTAACTTGTACCACTCCAGCATAGAACAGAAGAAAACGGACGGAGAAGGGGAAAAAAAAAATTACTTTCCGAGCTTTTAAAAGTGAACTGTAGCCTCTGCCAAAGCAGTGCTGGACTGACTGATAAGGCAGCTAAAGTGGGCAAGCTTCCCAGATTCTCATGTCCTTGAGATAGTGAACTACAGCGCTTGTTAGGGAAAACTCTTAAAAGTTACAGAAAGAAATGGCAGTTTCGGAAGCCTGGATAAGGATATGTGAGGGAAAAAAGGGTTTAGAACTTCAGCTCTTCGGGCAAATTTAAATGGATTTATAAAGGCAGAGGGAATATATATATCAAATATGACAGCTACTAGTAATGTAGTAAGCTTTGTTCCGGAAAGAAAAATAAGACTCACAGCTGGGAAAGAAAAAGATTAGTTTTATAAGGAAATCAAAAAAAAAGATGATTTCTAGTTTACACCAGAAGCCAAGAAGGTGTATGTAAGGTGTTAAGTTACCCCAATTGGTATCGTGCGGGCCACATCCTTATAAATTTTAGGAGTCGGCAGAGCATCAGAGAAGAGGGCAGGGAGGATTATTAGGGCAGAAAAAGTGAGAGAAGAACAAAATGTTGTGGAGGAAGGAATCCAGATTGAACTTAAGGGAAAAAGAAATAGCTATGGGGGTGGGGTGAGAGCACAGAACTAAGCAGCAGTGAAAAAGGGCAATTAGGTGAACTACGCAGTAAATAATAACGGGCAGGAAATGCGCTTCAAAGTGAAAAAGCCAAGCCAGATTTAGACAACGGCATACAGAGATAAGAACTAAGAAAAAAACAGAGACGGAACAGTATAGTGCACACAAAAATCCAAATCAGACGGAGTGCAGAGACATACACAAAGATGTAAAAGGAAAAAAGAGCGGACCCTCCCCCAGACCGCAAGACAGCCATATACTGCTACGGAAGTTAAAAAGGGGAGATAAGAGATACAGAATCAGGAAATGTATGTAACAGCGGAAAAGATGACACAGGAGCAAGAGATAGAAACTACATATCCATAAGGAGAAACGGAAATCAAAGGTTCTAATGCTGCACTATGAAAGAGAGCCGAGAAAAGTACAGGAAGAGGGGGGGCTGTGGGCTGTTAGAGGGAAAGCATAGTTCAGAGAACTAAAAGAACTGAATAGGGTCTTATGGGAAGTGTAGTGCACAAAGATTTGGATACGGCAAAGTCATGGGAGGCAGAGAAGTTTAGAGATAAGGGGAAAACAGCAGTTGAACGGCGGTAAGCAGCTGCATAGCTGAGCCCCGCAATTAGTGTTTGCAGCTGAAAAGAGAAGAAAGTTGTAGGAAGTAGGAGGGACAGTCCCGAGGCATTAAAAAAAAAATCTCGTGGATAACTGTTTCGCACACACAGAGTGAAGGCAATAGCAGATGTGGAAAGGTGGGGGCTGTCAGTACTAGGAGCAGAGAAACCAGAAGGAGTTAGAAGGGAGCAATCTGAAAGCGTGCTGTTCTCCTAGAGTAAAGAAAATTCCCCCGATACGGGAGCCTACAGAGAAGAACGGAGCAGGATTAATAGGAAGAGGTAGGCAGAGGAAGTTAGGATGCAGGAGAGCAGGGAAAGGGATTGGGGGGGGCGACAGAAGAAGAAAGAACAGAATACATAGTAAGAACAGGGGGACAGGGATTTGAAAAGGGGGGATTAAGACAGAACACAAGATGGGATGGGAAACAGAGAATGCCCAATCTCTAAGGATTGTTAAGCGAGAATGCTAGCATAAAGACCAATCCAAAGATTTTGAACATTGAAATAAACTTACAGCAAACCCCAAATCGCAGTCGCCTGGATTCGTTGGTATGCATCATTCACACAACAAGCACAGTCTTGCGCACCTCTCGCAAATCAAAGAGATGGACAGGATAGGAGAAAGAAAAGAGGGTGAGAAAGAACAGAACAGAACAGAATATTGAAAGCCAGAAACGAAGGTTTGAACGCAAATATTTATCCCCACTGCGTTCAAAAAAAAAAGAAGGACAGTATTGGGGTGCTATTGTGTTAGATCAGCAATCCGGGGTCACCAATGTCTAGAAATTAAGGGGTCCCAAGCCCCCTCCCCAAGAAGGCTAGGGTGACCTTAATCTGACTCCATCCCTAAATAGCCCTAGAACTGGGGCAATCAGGGGGTTGTGAAGTTCTAAGAGGAGTTGCTACTGAGAGAGACACTAGAGCTAAGGAAAAGGTACCAGCCTTATGACAAACTGGAACCAGATTACAAGTTATACAATGCAGTGAGAGATAGCTGCTGGATGCAACAAAAGCATTTATACTTACAGCCTTTCATCATTAAGTTAAGCCCACAAATCATCATTTGGAATAAGGATTTTATTTGCACAACAGACTTTAATCAGGTACATTCAGCAGACAGATTCTGGGTACAACCGGACAGAGCTTCGCCGTCTGAGATAAGCGTTGGGGCGGATACCGAAGCTATGGCAAATTGTCCCCTCTTTTATACACAAACTCTCCATAGAAGTCAATGGTGAGATACCTAGCTCTCAATTTCTGAGATGATACTTTCCCATGCAGTCTTATCAGCATGTTTTGAGAAGCTTTGAGATAACAGTTCCACAGCTGTCTGTGTCGCAATACTTTCACACCATCTTAAGAACCCTGTATAACCCTGTATAACCCTGTATAACCTCTGTTGCCTTTTATACAAAACTAATAGACTCCATTTTGCTCATCTGATTTAAAGTGACAGTTGTACCAGTTTGTGTCAGGACTCATTGTTCAGACCTGCTTTTTACAGATTCTGAAATATTAAATCATGTACTTGTTATTTGGCCTAGTCAGTACTTCTTCAGTTATTTTAGCTGTTAAAGGTATGTAAATTGACCCATCACTATTCCAGTGGATGGATCCCAAGCGGGGACACATATTAACTTACAGGAAAAGCAAGTCCTTGCGCAGCCAGTCATAGATTTTTAAACCTGGCTGGTATTTTTACAGCCTGAGTCCTAAAATCTGGCCTTCCCACCCTTCCGGTGGGCATCCAGTGAGGGTCTCTTGCTGTACTATAATTATACATTAGAAAATATTTACCACATTTTTGAACAAATTTATCCAAGGCAGTAGTATACAGTCAGCAATAAGCAATTACAACAGTACAAAACTTTCAAATAACAGGCCTCCAACTGTGGAGGTTTGCACTTTAGGGAACCTTTTAATATGCACCCTGATAATATGATTATGGGAATGATTACCAAATCTGTCCTGGGGGAACCCTAGCTAGTCAGAATTTCAGATATCCACAATGAATATGCATCAGATAGATTTGCATATCAAGGAAGCAGTGTAGGCACATCAATCTCATGAATATTCATTGAAGGAAACCAAGTCAACAAGCTTCAATTTGTGCAAAAGATGGCTGCCAGAACACATCATGATCAACCGGAATTTCACTTAAAAGGCTACCCATAGTACATAAAACCTAATATGGTTCACCTTCTGGACCTCATACATTTGGAAGACAAACTGGAAGTCTGTGATCACCACCAGAGGATGTCTTACGTAGAGACTAGAAACTGGGAAGTCTTATCTGCGGGATCCACCTGTGGGCATCTATCACCAAAGAGATGAGGCTCTAAAGGAGTTTTTACTGCTTTAGGGAAAAATATATAATCCAGTATTCAAAAGCACTTATTGGAATGAAGAAATATGTTATAAGTTGTGACACAGAATATGCAAATAAAAAGTGCCATATTAAATCTGGGCTTAGCAAGCAGGAATGTCTTGCATTAGAATGCATTAACCCCCGATTTCAGCGCACTTCAGTAAAAAGGCCCTACACTCGTCCTTCCCTACACCCTTTCCCGTGCACTCCGCTCCATGGATAAATCCTTCTTATCTGTTCCCTTCTCCACTACTGCCAACTCCAGACTTCGCGCCTTCTGTCTCGATGCACCCTACGCCTGGAATAAACTTCCTGAGCCCCTACGTCTTGCCCCATCTTTGGCCACCTTTAAATCTAGACTGAAAGCCCACCTCTTTAACATTGCTTTTGACACGTAACCACTCGCCTCCATCTACCCTCCTCTCCTCCTTCCTGTACACATTAATTGATTTGCTTACTTTATTTTTTGTCTATTAGATTGTAAGCTCTTTGAGCAGGGACTGTCTTTCTTCTATGTTTGTGCAGCGCTGCGTATGCCTTGTAGCGCTATAGAAATGCTAAATAGTAGTAGTAGTAGTAGTTAATTTGCGATGTTTTTAGGATGCTGAAGCATTTTCCTTCTGGTTAATTTCTTTTATTTTCCATTCCATTTTCAGTTGCATTTTATTGCACTAATTAATGCTGCCCACTGCCCAGAGTTCCATTGGATGCAGCTAAGTAAGGGGCCTTTTACTAAACTGTGGTAAAAAGGGTCCTGTGTTAGCGGCGGGGGCCAATTTTGCTGTTCATTGTGGCCCTTTTTATCGCAGTGTGTAAAAAAGCTGCAAAAGACATGGCCATGCGGCAAGATTGCTTTTACCCTGCGGCCATGCAGGAGAGGAGCACTTACTGCCATCCACTGAGGTGGTGGTAAGGGTTCCCATGCTAACCCAGTGGTAACCGTATATAGCTCGCGGAGCTGCCCGATTACGACTGGGTTAGCACCGTGCTCGATTTTTCCCAGCACGAGAAATGGCGCATCCTAGGGCAGAACTACCGCCGCTGCCTGCGTTGGGCCGGCAGTAGCTCCAAATTGGCACTTGGTAAGCCCGTGTTGGGCTTACTGTTGCTTAGTAAAAGGGGCCCTAAATGAGGTCGAAGAAGGTGCTGGTAAAAGCCAGACATACCCAGTGCGGTGGGGACCTGAGGTTTTGGAAAAGAACAAAGCCAAGAGTATAGAAACTTTTAGGTGCTCTTTGCTGTCTGTGGTTGGCACAACTGAAAATTATGAGGCCCTTTTACTAAGCCATGCTAAGAAGTGGCCTGCCCTATTTTTAGTGTGTGGATTTCTCATTTGCTGAGGTCACTTGTAGCATGGCTGTAAAATGGCCACAATTTATATTTCCCCATTGATGGCCACATGGTAATTTTCCAATTAGTGTGTGGCCATTAGCGAGTGAGCCCTTACCGCAGTGGTGTAGGAAGGGGGGGCGGTGGGGCGCAGCCGACGCAGCTCCCAGCGACGTGCAGTCGGGGCGGAGCGGCCCTCCCACCCGTCCCCTTTCCTACGTCAATGGTAAGGATGCGCTCCGGGGGTGTGCACCCCAAGGGGGGGTGTGTGCCATGCTGCACCCGGGGGGGGGGGTGCGCAGCGGCGACCCGCCCCGGGTGTCAGCCGCCCTCCCTACGGCACTGCCTTACAGTCACCTATTTAGAAGGTGGTAAGGGCTCACATGCTAACCCTGTGCTAATCAGGCAGCGAGTGGCGATTTACCCATGCTACGCAATTAGCGCCTTAGCTGTTTCAAGGCTATGTCTCACCAGAGACAAACAAAGGGGACATAGCCTTGAAACAGCAAAGGCGAAACACAACTGTTTCAGCACATGTTCCCCTTAACTTTAGGACAAGTAAACGTTTATTGACAGCTTTAAAAAAGACAAATATCAATATAGTAGAAAAAAATGTATCAGTCAGGACCAATGAGGATTTGAAGTGGCAATTCCCTGTATGGGATTTGTATTCACTCAACAAAAAGTTGCACTTTCGATGGTCCAGTACATATATTAAGAAAACATAATATGTAATAGTGAATGATATATTGGTTTTTGAAACATTAGCACGTGGCCATTAGTATAAAAAATGAAAAATCATCCATTTTACGGCTGTGGCAAAAATGGCCTTAACACCAGGGCTTTTTTTGAGGGGGTACTTGGGGGTACTGAGTACCGGCACCTTTTCTATTCACTGTTAAAATTGACCCACGGTCCCCAAGTTTTAATGAAAGAGCTCAGGCCCTACACACCAACTCTGCCTTGTCATAGATTCTTTGACTGGTTGCAGGGGACCTGACTATTGTGGGGTGGGTCCCTCAGTGATCACCCCACCCCTGAAGGGTGACCTGGCATTTGAGTACCGGCACCTTTTTTACTAGAAAAAATGCACTGCTTAACACACAGGAAAAACCGGCACAAGGGCGCACTAAGGCCACTTTTTGCCGCAGAGGATACTCCATGAAATTACAAGGTAACACATTTAAAGCAAATAGGAGGAAATATTTTTTCACTCAAGCAATAGTTAAACTCTGGAACTCGTTGCCAGAGGATGTGGTAACAGTAGTTAGTGTATCTGGGTTTTAAAAAAGTTTGGACAAGTTCCTGGAGGAAAAGTCCATAGTCTGCTATTGAGACAGACATGGGGAAGCCACTGCTTGCCCCAGGATTGGTAGCATGGAATGTTGCTACTAATTGGAATTTTGTCAGGTATTTGTGAACTGGATTGGCCACTGCTAGATGATTGTTGGGCTAGATGGACTATTGGTTTGTCCCAGTATGGCTTACGTTCTTATGTTACTTGTTTCATTCCATTTTGTTTGCTCCAAATAAAAATACATACAAGAAATGAAAAAAAAAAGACTGCATAACCCTAAAAAAAAACCCAACTTGAGACGTTTGCAGTCAAGGATGGACTGACCATTCGGGCCCGAGGGCCTCAGTGGGGGAGGGGAGCCCAGTACTTCCCTCGCATGTGCTCGACATCCCTTTTTCCCCCCTGAGACCAGGACCAGGACGCCCTCTCTTTCTCCCCCTCTTCCTCTCTGAACCTCCCCATACCTACAGCGAGAATTGAGCGTCCAATCCAAGCGGGAAGGAGAAGTTCTGTCTGCATTTACTATCCTGAGGCCTGGTCTGCTGACGCTGGAACTTCTCTCTGCCACAGCGCACCCCCCTTCTGACATAACTTCCTTCTTCCGCAAGGGCGTGCTAAAGCAGTGGGAAGTTCCAACATCAGTGGTTTTCTTGCTCCAAGTGGGTGGGAGTGGGGGGGGGGGGGGGTCAGAAATGGGAAGATGAGAGAGGGGGGGCATCTCTGGAGTGAGTAGTGCCGGCACTGCTGCCCCAACCACTGACAGTTCCTCTCTCAGGCCCAATACAAGGGCCACCATGCTGAACCATCACCCTACCTCCCACTGTGTCCCATGCACACATATCCACCCTTGGAGAGTCTTTTGCAGTCTATGTATACAGGCAGCATCATATATTACCTTGAAATGTAAGCAGCATTTTTAAAAATGTGATTCATGACACAAAATTACATGAAGTATGACAAATAGGCTATTTTATAAATTAGGAGCATTATTTTGAAATAACCTAGTGACACAGAAAAACTTTTCATGTTCAACTGCACCATGTACATAAATATTGTCATAGTGGGACAGATCGAAGGTCCAACAAGCCCAGCATCCTGTTTCCAATAGCAGCCAATCCAGGTCACAAGTACCTGACAAGATCCCAAAACAGTACAATACATTTTATGCTGCTTATCCTATAAATAAGCAGTGGATTTCCCCCAAGTCCATTTTAATAGTAGTGTATGGACTTTTCCTATAGGAAACCATCCAAACCTTTTTTTTTAAACCCTACTAAGCTAACTGCTTTTGCTACATTCAATGGCAACGAAATGCCAGAGTTTAATTACACGTTGAGTACTTGTAACTTTAAGAACATTTCAAGTGCTTCAGCAAATAATAAAGTACAGAACACTTAAAAATGGACACAGGCCACTTGACAACACTCCCCACATTATTAAAATGATATTCATTAGATTCATTAGTCCAAACTGGTGGTGTGTGGTTTGGAAAATGGGTTCTTCTCATATTCATCTGTCCACTGCAGCATGATGAGCTACATAAACAAGAACTTCCACAGCATACATTTTGCTCCTGTGAATTTGATATCATAGAACACAGAGTATATGTCATTAAAAAAAACCTCTCACATTCAGGTCCTGGTCCCTATCCTTGAAGGGATGGGGGGCCCAAATCACTGTCAGTCCACCCCTGTTTACAGCAGTGCAGGCAGAGTGTTACCCCCTTAGACCATAGTACTACCACTACTACTTATCATTTCTAAAGCGCTACTAGACGTACGCAGCGCTGTACACTTGAACATGAAGAGAGCATCCCTGCTCGACAGAGCTTACAATCTAATTAGGACAGACAAACAGGACAAACATGAGATAAGGGAATATTAAAGCGAGGATGATAAAATAAGGGTTCTGAACAAGTGAATAAGGGTTAGGAGTTAAAAGCAGCATCAAAAAGGTGGGCTTTTAGCTTAGATTTGAAGACGGCCAGAGATGGAGCTTGACGTACCGGCTCAGGAAATCTATTCCAGGCATATGGTGCAGCAAGATAAAAGGAACGGCGTCTGGAGACAGTGCTTTGCATTGTTTCTCATACTGCCCCCCCCCCCCCCCCCAATATGCTGTGTTATCCAGGACCATACCGAGCTATAATTGAATATGAAAGGGAGCATGGAGGAAAAGTGCTATTGAGACGGACATGGGGAAGGCCACTGCTTGCCCTGGGATTGGTAGCACGGAATGTTGCTACTCTTTTGAGATTCCGGAATGTTCCTACTATTTGGGATTCTGGAATGTTACTACTATTTGGGATTCCGGAATGTTGCTACTATTTGGGTTTCTGTCAGGTACTTGTGACCTGGCTTGGCCACTGTTGGAAACAGAATACTGGACTAGAAGGACCACTGATCTGACCCACTGGCACCACCCCTGCCCTGCCTGCTTTGCCACTGTCAATGAGAGGAGATGGTGGGCTGGGAGCAATTTTTGTGCCCCTCCATATTTGTGCCCTGTGTGGCCACACCACTCACACAGCTCTTGACATAGTGCTTGTATTGTTGCCACCTCATAACTCTACTACATTTGGAAAGATCAGTGAGCCCTAAAGCACTTACTCAATGCTATTGTAAATATAGAAAAAAGAAGCCTTTGCCTTGTCCCCCCCTTTCCCAGAGAGGGGGGCACCTTGCAGAGGCCAGGGAGGTACAGAGGGCTTGGGGCAGCCCAGAAACAGCACTGACACCTTTTAGTTAAAATGCTTGGAGTGCTTGAAAGGCTCCAGCACTGTTGTAAAACTGGGAACTCAGGTGCCCATAGATGCCAGAGGTGTGTTTGAATTTTATGAGTTTGTAACTGTGGGGGGATGTGCAGTGAAGTCTGTTACAAAGCTCCTGATTGTCTGTCTGAGGCCCCAGGGGGAGCTGGGAGCCTAAGGGGCAGTGTGGAAGGTGGCCAATAGGAGCCAGGATCTGGTAAAAGGCATGAATTTGGACCAATGAGATGGCAGGAGGCTGCCTGACCCATGGATTGGCGCGAATTTCAAGCCAATCCAGGGGACGGGAGGGGTGGAACAGCAGGAAAAAGATAGCAAGCCGAGAGGCAACCCGCCAACCTGGGAAAGAGAAAGGCAAGCCTGGGCAAAGAGAGAAGGCTAAAAGCATGCTCTGAGAGGAGAAGATCGGACCCAGGCAGGAGTGTGCTGCAAGCTGGGGCAAAGAAGGGCATGCTCAGGCAAGAAGCGGTAGCTGCAGGCTGGAGGAGAAGAAGATCAAACCCAAGCAGGAGTGAGCTGCAGGCTGGAAGAGAAGGACCCACTGACGAGCCCCAGATGAAGAGAGAGAACTGGTGAGTCCTGTAAGGGGCCGGGCACCAAACAGGAACAGAGGAGGAGGAGGAGAAGGGGCTCTGGAGCAAGCTGGGGGCAAAAGAGGAGCCGAGCTGCAGGGGAACAGGCGAGCTGGGGCCAAGAAGAGGAGCTGTAGCCACAGAGGCCATTCTTCAGGCAGAGAGAAAAGCAGAGGAGAAAGAGGGACCACACTGGGGAGCTGAGACGTGTTGGGAGCAGTGCAGAGCTGAATAGAGAGCATCATGGCAAGGGCCCTGAATCCCAGAGAAGTCCACCCAGTGCATCCCTCCGTGTGTGTGCTTGCCTGTCCAGAGAGGAGAAAGCCAGCCGTTCGACTGCCTGTCCTGTAAAGAAGAGGCCTATGGAAAGGGAAGAAGCCCCACAAAGAGAGAGACAGAGAGACCCCCCCCCCCCCGCACTGAGTGCCCAGACTCCAAAGGAACTTTTTCTAGAGTGTCTGCCAGCGTGAGTGTCTGCCTCAGGAGGATCCAGCACAGAAGCCTGCTCGTTCGAGTGTCCACACCTAAGCAAGCCTGCCCTGGGGAAAAGAGAAAGACAGAGAGACCCCCCCCCCCCTGCACTGAGTGCCCAGACTCCAAAGGAACTTTTTTAGAGTGTCTGCCTCAGGAGGATCCAGCACAGAACCCTTCTGGTTCGCGTGTCCACACCTAAGCGAGCCTGCCCTGGGGAAGGAGCTGCCCAGCCTAAGCCTCAAGCCCTGTGAGTGCCTGCAGTTAAGGGCCTGCCTTTAGGAGGATTAGTTTAGCAGTCCATCAGTTTGAGTAGAAGGTGTATAACAAAATAAAAAAAAGTGGGTCATGTTTTGGGAGGGCTAGATAGGAATTTCCCTTGCTTATCTTTTTATTTGAATTTAGTTAGCCCACAAGGTTCCTTGCCAAAGAAAATACTGATTGAGGTAGCACACACAACGAGCACAGGGAGTCAGGATTTTCATTTTTTTAGTTCTTTGAGTCAGAGCAGTAGGTATCCTAGAGTTCCTGAGCCGGTAAGATGACCTCGCCAACCGAGGTGACGTGGATGTGGAGAAGACCAAGGTACCCAACGCAAGACAGCAGCAATGCTAGCGAAGATTTGATACACCGGTAACATTTTTGTGTGCACACAAATTTAAAAAAAAATTATATATATATATATATATCTCAGATCTGAGTACGATAATTGAGGTTGTGTACATGTTTGGGATGTTTTATGTTATTGCAGCAGTGGGGTCGGGGTCTTGGTAACTGTAATTGTAGTTTTGAACATCTTATTGCCTTTGTAACTTATCACAAAGTATTTAACACCTTACACTATTTTTATTTAATACTAGCAAACTTTAACAATTGGTACCAAAATTAAGGAACATATCCAAATGTTTCTATTTATTTTACCATCTAATAAAATATTTAATATTTTTCTTGTCAGATCCCTTGGTTGCGTGGAGTTTATTTGGGAACCCCATTTGAAACTGTGACATTCATATATATTTATTTCTTTACATAGTAACATAGTAACATAGTAGATGACGGCAGAAAAAGACCTGCACGGTCCATCCAGTCTGCCCAAGAAGATAAATTCATATGTGCTACTTTTTTATTTGCACTGTCCTCTTCAGTGCACAGACCGTATAAGTCTGGCCAGCCCTATCCCCGCCTCCCAACCACCAACCCCGCCTCCCAACCACCAGCTCTGGCACAGACCATATAAGTCTGCCCAGCACTATCCCTGCCTCCCACCACCGGCTCTGGCACAGACCGTATAAGTCTGCCCAGCACTATCTCCGCCGCCCAACCACCAGCCCCGGCACAGACCGTATAAGTCTGCCCAGCACTAGTCCCGCCTCCCAACCACCAGCCCCAGGACAGACCGTATATGTCTGCCCAGCACTAGCCCTGCCTCCCAACCACCAGCTCTAATTATTGTAATTACCCGCTCCATGACTAGGGGGTTTACACTTTACAGACCCAAGATCATCTGGAGGTTATGTTGTCATCCAAGCTATAATGACCTCTTTCCCTCCTCCTCTTAGCTAATGAATTTTCTTTTTAACAATTTGCATACAGATCCCTGCACAAGTCCCATCTCACGGTACTGCTTAATACCATAATTTTAACTGGTAACTCTTTCTCTTGGGCTGTTGGCTTGCATCTTCTGATAGTCAAGTGACTGCATTTCCGTGCAGCTGCTGATATGGTGAGGAGAGAAAGAAAGGGACCCCGTGCATCTTTCTGTTACAAAGAATGACTTCCTGCCAGTATAGGCAGGAGAAAAGCCAATGCATCCTGCTTGGGTTATCACCAGAGTTACATCACCACCTCCTTTATCTCCTTCACAGATCTTTCTTGCAGACTCTTGCAGACCCTATGCTGAGCATTAATACATCACTTGCTATCTTTGCAGAGTAAGAGAGGGGCCTACTGATAAGGGTTTCTATTTTTGCTCTGTCTCTCAGGCCTTCTCTGCTATGCCTGCTCCTCATGTGGCTCAAGGCTAGGTAGTACTAACCTCTCCCTTCCCAACACACAGTCCACATAAAACATAAGAATATCTGTAGGTGAAATATACCTTCTCAATAGCAGACTATGCGTTTCCTCCAGGTACTTGTCCAAACCTTTTTAAACCCAGATACACTAACCGCTGTTACTACATCCTCCAGCAGTGAGTTCCAAAGCTTAACTATTCTTTGAGTGAAAAAATATTTCCTCCTATTTGTTTTAAAAGTATTTCTGTGTAACTTAACTGAGTGTCTCCCAGTCGTGGTTCCCGGTGCACCTAACTGTAAGTGTGTTTATAGAATAGGGCTAAGCACTATTTTTTCAGCACCAATTTTTTAGGTACCATTTACAGAATCTAATCTACAGTGCACCAAAAGTTAGGCATGAATGAAGAGCCAAACGTTTGGAATGACAAACGGGAGTTGATAGATGTTAGTTGCTAAAACGGGGCTGCGCTGGCGTCTGTTTTTCACATGCGCTGAGGCCCCCTTTTACCGCAGTGGGTAAAAGGGAAGTCTCTCTTTCCTGCAGGAAATGGACGTGCGGCAAGTAAAGCATTTTTGTACCGCTTAATATTACGGCGCGTTAGGGGTGGGAAATACCATCGGGCTGCAGCAGCCTGACAGTACTTCCTGTTTAGCGAGCGGTACCTGCGGTTAGTAAAAGGGGTCCTACATGTTCTAGAGCGTAACTGCAAAGGGGGCGTTCCCATGGGTGGGTCGTGGGTGTTACTACTATTTCAGTGCACGCTGTACAGAACAGTTGCATTTACTACTACTATAAATCATTTCTACATGCCCAACTGTTGACTTTAGGTGCCAGCATCTACACCAACCATAGACACGGCATAAGTGGTCGCGCTTAAAGTTTGGTGTACAACTGTGAACTTACACTAATATTTTAAGCAGATTTGGTGCCCAACTTTGCTTGTTAGAGAATGCTAGCTTAGCAGCCAGGTTTTTGCCACTTTAGGCACCATTAACAGAATTCCCCCCATACTGCATAGGAGTTTAGATGCAGTTGAAATAGTTGAGAGCAATGGCATGCAGATTAAAGGCTAGGAGAGTCTTACTGTATGTGGGAGACAGGAGCCAATCCGGTGTGTCTAGGGATCAAGGAACCCACAGATGAGTGACTGAGTGGGAGGATGCACAATTAAAGAACCAACCAGTGAAAAGAGAAGAAGAGAGAGAAAGGGTTCAATTCCTGTCTCTGAATTGTCTTTTAAGTTTCTGTTTTTGTCTATGAAGTAACAGATGAACTGTTATAATTTTTAATACCCACTAATTTATATTTTTACCCTATCAGTGGAGTGACTGGTCTTTTGCGGAAGTGATCTGAGTGGAGTGGGACTGGAGACACAGCAGGAGGTAAGACATTGTTTGAAACACATAGGGCCATGAAAGTAATCTCACCCTCTGCCCCTCAGAAACCTGACCTATACACACCTGTAACCCTGAGAACTTACCCCAAACCCTAGTCCCTGAGAAGCCAGGCATAGAAAATCTATATCCACATAGGGATGGCACTCACAGACAGCCACCAGCTCACCCCTAATAGTCTCTCCCACACTTCGGTAGACTGAGAGCAGAAAGCTCCAGGTTTCATGACCCCAGGGGAAAGTAGGAGGTTTCTCTCTCCTAGGCTTCTGCTTCCAGCCTGCTGCCCTGTCCATTAGGATACTGCTACGCTGACCACTGCTGGGTCCTATGTGATTAGGAGATCATTCTAAAACTTGGTGTCTAGATATTTGGCAATTTACGCATGAATGTGCAGTAAGCATCATCGGGTATACATATAAAGTATCACATACCATGTAAAATGAGTTTATCTTGTTGGGCAGACTGGATGGACCGTACAGGTCTTTATCTGCCGTCATTTACTATGTTACTATATACATTCTATAAAGTAGCAATGACATGCTGTAGTGCTGAACTGTAAAGGGGGGTATAGACGTGCAGAGCATGGGTGTTTCTCCAAGTTACGCAGAACTTATAGAATACTATATGTGAAGTGCCTCATTTGCCACATCTATGTGCATCCATTTGTAGCTGCCATTGATATAGTGTAAATGGTCGCATCTAAACTTGATGCACAGATGCCATTTTAGAATTAGCACCCAGCACATAGCATTGGTGCATCTAAAAGGAGGCACTGATTTATAGAACTGCTTCCGTAATGCATGGTAAATGTATTTTCTCTGCATGGGAGAGGGAAAGGGGATGGGATTTGATATATTTATTTTATTTATTTTGTTGCATTTGTATCCCACATTTTCCCACCTATTTGCGGGCTCAGTGTGGCTTACAATACATTGTAAATGATGGCAATACGATTTGTTACAACTCAGTTATGGATTACATTATGAGAAGTTATGCGGAGACAAAGTCAAAGTATCATTAAGAGAATAGGACAGAGGAAAAGAACAATGGAACAGTGGAAAGAGACAGCGGGAAACTGATAGGGTAATAGTACATTAGCAAAAGAACATTTGTCACCTTTCGGTGGTTTACATTTGTTATATGCAGGCACTTCTTTTGTCCCTGGGGCAATGGAGGGTTAAGTGACTTGTCCAGAGTCACAAGAAGCTGCTGTGGGAATTGAACCCGGTTCCCCTGGTTCTCAGCCTGCTGCACAAACTATTAAGCTACTGGAAATGCCTCTAAAAGTAATTTGGGCAATGACTGTGTGGTAACTATAAATTTTCATTCTCCCTAAATATTTTCCTTTTCTCCACTAATCACATAATACATTCTTTATCTGCTTCAGGAGAGAAAGAAATCCGTAACGCTACAGACAATTTATTTCTATTTCTGAGTCCAGGTTTTCTATTAGTGCACCTTGCTTTGTCTGAGCAGAAGTACTTGTTCATGCATTGATCCTGTAAGCTCCACGAGTTTTCTAAGGGCAAAGCAGAGTATGTTTTCCCCCTAATACGTAGGGTAATGAAGCTGAAATTATGTCTTTTATTATTCTAGGCAATGCATCCTCTGCATCTTCTATTAAACCTGCAGCCCTCAAATGTTCTGCTTTCTATTTGTTGCTAAACACTTCATTTTGATTCACTCCAATCAGGGATAAAACTAAAAGCTTCAGCAGTTCCCAAATCTATCCTGGAGAACCCCCAGGCAGCCGGTTTTTCAGGATATCCACAATGAATATATATGAGAGAAAGTTGCATGCAGTGGAGACAATGCATACAGTTCTGTTTCATGAATATTCATTGTGGATATCCTGAAAACCCGACTGACTGGGGGTCCCCCAGGACAGGTTTGGGAGCTACTGTTTGATTTACTTCCTGTTGATTCATGCATCATTTAAGCACTTTCTTCCAAAGAGCTTTCTTTGTTTAGACTGTATATTTACATAAAACCTATAAATCACAATAACGTTTTCCTATGAATCTGGACCAAAATTGAACAAAACAGATTTTCATACTAAATTCATGGCTCAAACACAAAATTGAAGAAAAAAATAAAATAAAGTGCTCAACTATGATAAAATGAAATAGGAAAACAGAGTAACACAATAATTGAAGGTAGATAAAGACCCGCATGGTCCATCCAATCTGCCCAACAAGGTGGCCAGAGCCATTCCTGCCACTCTGTGCAGGCCCCAGTCACTCATGCTTAAGCATTGGTTGTCAAGTCTCCACCATGCCAACCATATAGACTGCCAAACATGATGGAGTCTTGGTTATAGCTACACATCATCCCCAAGTATTGCTGACAGTATTCAACTTACCAGTTAAGATGTCTTCCCCTCTCCACAGCGCTGCACAGGACCCTCACTTGCAGCATGTGACAATAAAGTGATCTACAACCCTGGAGTTGCCAAATCTTCTTCATTTTTTTACCATTGCAAGCGACGTGACCATATCACACCATTTTTGCAAAACCTTCATTGGCTACCAGTACAATTCAGGACTAAATTTAAAACTCTATGTCTGATCTTCAAGGCCCTGAAAGGAAATGGCCCTGAGTACCTGAAAAATAGGATGATCCTTCACACACCACCAAGGACACTAAGGTCCTCCCAAGGACTTTCACTAATCACACCCTCTCCAAAAGACATTACACGATGTGATACCCGCAAGCAAGCCTTCTCCGGAGTAGCCCCCACATTCTGGAATGCACTGCCTGAAAGGCTGCGCTTAATACAAGATTATCTCTACTTCAGGAAGCAGGTGAAAGCTTGGCTCTTCAACCAAGCCTTTATTGGAAGAAGTAACTAACTCGTTAGTCTCACTCACACACACAAGAAGTACTCAGGCTGCATATACTGCAGCAGGACATGTTTATCCACTCCTACCCTTGCTGAGATAACATTTAACCATTTCTCTGACCTCATGTGCAACTTTCTTTAAATCATTCACCTTACTTTCTAACTCTTCCTACTTTCTTACCCTTCTATATGTTACATCTTCGCTATCACATATAGAGGCATATTTTCAAAGCACTTAGCCTTCCAAAGTTACATAGAAACCTATGGAACTTTGGAAGGCTAAGTGCTTTGAAAATATGCCTCATAACGTTCTATTATGTATTGTGCTGACATTGTAAGTAGTATACCATGCCATACTTTGTATTGTTTTTGAATATTTTTACTGTTGTAATTGTCTATTGCTCATGTTTGATCTATTCTTACTATACACCGCCTTGAGTGAATTCCTTAAAAAAGGCGGTAAATAAATCCTAATAAATAAATAAATACATTTATGGGATACAGATCGTAGAAGTCTGTCCAGCATTGGCCTTAGTTCCCCCATGCTGGATTTGGTGAATCTTCTTCAGTCTTTTGCCATTTGCAGGATGCAGACTGTAGAAGTCCGTTCAGCATTGCCTTGGTTCCCCCTACGCTGGAGTTGCCGAATCTTCTTGAGGATTGTCAACCTCTTCGACTCACCCAATACCAGTGGACTGCCTGCTCATAAACTGGACTATAAAACTGAACATCTGACTCACTAAAGCTCTTACATAATCTCTTTATCACTTTTGTTGCAGACTAGGATCATTTCCTAGGGGCAGTGCTGACTCTAGGGGATGGTGAGGGAGGGAGCCCAGAAGAAGAAGGGTCATTCCCTGAAAGACTGAAGATCAAGGGAAGAGAAGATAGTCCAGGGTGCCCTAATGAATAGGAAATGATGTTAGATGGTGGTGGGGGGGGGGGGGGGGGGAGGTGAAGCTATGATGGCAGCATTGAGGCTTCTAAAGCCTTGACTGCCCCTTCCCCGTTCAAGGGAGTGGTGGGATCAGATTTCATCCACAATAACATACAGATTTTAAAGAAACACAGCGTTCATACAAGTTGCACTGCTATTCTTTTCTTACTTGTTGAAGTGTTTTAATCCATTTTACCATAGACACTGAAAGGGCAATACTGCCGTTAGATGCCCCTTTGTGCTCATATGTGTGCTAAAAGTAGTGGTTACGTGCTGTAGCTTGCTAAACACTTTTTTCTATTGGTGCATGTAAGTGGTATGGCACACAAAAGCAAGGCGGAATACACATGGGTGGGTTGTGGGCTCTTCCTTCAGTACGGTGTGTAACTTATAAATACTGTATATTACATGTACCTTTGCCACATTTAGGTGTGCTCAGTTATGTCAGCTCTATAGCTAGTGTAACAGTCTGCCCATCCATGCCATCTACTCTCCCTATCACTCCCTTACAGATCTTATGTCCCAGGTTCTCTCAAATTCAGATACTGCTTTTGTCTCCACCACTTCCACCGGGAGGCTGTTCCGCGAATTCATCACCCTTTCAAAGAAGTAGTTCCTCAGGTTACTTCTGAGTCTGTCCCCTTTCACCTTCATCCTATGTCCCCTCGCTCCAAAGCTTCCTTTCAATTGAAAGAGACTCTCCTCCTGTATATTTATGCCACATAGGAAATGTCTCCATCATATCTCCCCTCTCCCACCTTTCTTCCAAAGTATGCATAATGGAATGTGGGGGTCCAGCTGTTGTTCTAGAACGGGTTCTCATTGTGTGACATTGGGGTGTCCAACAGGAGGTGCCCACTTTTACAACTGCCACCCGAGAGGTTAATTTTATAACAGATTGCCTAAACTGTGTGACAGACATATACCTAAACTATACCAATTTTCTACAGGAAGGTATGCCCATATTTTCCCTTTGAAAATTATCGCTATATACTCGCATATTGAATTGATATCTGCTTTTTGGTGTACACAAATTTCCCAGTTTACTTATAAATAGGGCTTTCAGTTCTATGGATTTACTAACTGTAAATGTAGGTGTTTAATTTTAAGGGTTTTTTTTTAAAGAAAACATTACGTTTATTCACAGCTCGTAAAGTAACTGGAATCAGGAGGGTGAACTTAGGAGAGATGACTTCAGCAAGAGCAGCGCAGGTGGTGAGAAATGTTTGTTCTTGCGGGAGGTTTGGGTCCAGGCTCAGGAAACAGGCATCCAGCGGTGGCGGTGGGAAGAAGCGTCTCCCAGTGAAACATCTAGGACTCCTCGGGCTTGTCAAGGGGCGGCCCACAGCGCTGCAGAATATTCTCAGATTGAAGCAGACCCGGGCCTTGCTCTTATTCTCAGCCACGGTGAAGTAGTTGAGCAGGCCAAAGTAGCCCATGTAAGAGCAGTAGGAGACTCGGTGCTGGTTCACCAGCCATTCCCACTTGGTGGTGTCGGCGTGGTCAATTCCGATGTACTTGGACTGCAGGTGCTCAAGCTGGCTGTGGATGGTGTAACGGTCCATCATGGCACCGAGCTTAGCTGTCTCCGTATCAGAACTGCAAGACGGAGAGAAGCCTTCAAGCTGGACTGCGTAGGAGTAGAATTAATGTGTCTAATAAAAACAATTTCCCTTTTATATTTCTTTTTATATTTCAATATTTTTATTATACATTTCATGTATACACCAAGAACACCTCTTGTACAACTTAGGAGAACAGTACACACACTTTTATACAAACACAACCCCCAATTCAGAATCCCGCCTCCTACTTTAGTCCCCATCAAGGCTGACCAAACCACACTCCTGGGAAAAGAATAATGAAAAAAACCCCCCTTACCAAAAAGGGAGACAAAAATAAACCCGACTCTGAAGGGAGATGCGGGAGATTATTATACTTGAGGTGCTGATCTCATCTCAGCTCCAGGTGATAGAGGAGGAACCCCCTCGCCCCCCCTGGAGTCCAGGAACGCTTTCAACTGCATAGGTTCAAAAAACACATATTTTACAGCCTCCATCTTTACTACACATTTGCAGGGATAATTGAGCCAAAACAGGCCCCCCAACTGAAACACAGTAGGCCGCAGCTTAAGAAAAGCTTGCCGCCTCTTCTGTGTTACCTTGGTCACATCAGGATACATCCTAACTTGAACATTCAAAAACTTTTCCTTCCGACATTTAAAGAACAACTTCAAAATCCGGTCTCTATCAAAATGAGAAACAAATGTCACAATAAGAGTGTCTCGCTCCTGCCGCCCCTCTTCGCCCTCCAGCTCCCTGATAAAGTCCAAGGTGTCAAACCGCACAGCAGACTCTCCAACACCAGCCTGCTCGCCATGCGCCACCCGCCTAAAAGGCTGCAAGTAATATATCTGCGAGATTGGCGGGCATGCCAGTTCCGGCACCTTTAACACTTCCAAGAGATATTTTTTAAAAGTCAGAATCGGTGCAGTCAGTTGTTGTTTAGGAAAATTTATCACTCGCAGAGTATTAGCCCTCTGCCGATTTTCAAGAGCCTCAATCTTCCCATGCAACCATTTATTTTCTTTAATCATGGAAGCTTGCACCGATTGCACTGACTTAATGGCCACCTCATGGGCCTCAGATCTTTCTCCAACCACCTTCAATTGCTGTCCCATATTTGAAACAGTCTCAATTGGGAGCTGAGAGGCTTGTGACAAAAGCAACATTTTCTTAGAAAGAGAAGTTTCCAATGTCAACAACGCCTCCCATATAGTTTCCAAAGTAAAGTTCGGCGGTTTAGGCAAGAGTGAAGACTTACACAATTCTTCAGCACTCCTCTCAGATCCCAGGGGGAAACTGGCCTCCTCCTCCAGCCGTCTGCCCTCCGGAGCACCGCCTCCCTGCACACTGAACCTTCTCCCTTCCGGAATATGCTGCTCTCTCCTATCTGGTCCAGGTCCTGTCCCAGGGCCCTCCGCCCCCTCCTCGGAGGCCAGGAGACCCTGTCCGTCTGCTGCTCGCACCGACGCCGGCATGGGAGGCGGTTCCCTCACCTCCGGGCTGAGCTCCGTCTCTAGCGGCAGGGACGCTTCGCCTCTCTCCGCCCCTCCCGACAACAAGGCTCCCGAGCTCAGCTGACTTCCTCCCACTACAACGAAGCGATCCATCGCGCCTGAAGCGGGTCCCGCGGGCGCCGCAGAACCAGGCACCCGCTTGCCTTTTCGCTTCGGCATTCCTCCAGGTAAATATATTTAGGCAAACAAAAACGCCTCTGAGCTGCCTCGCTGCTCTCCCTTCAGGCCGCCATCTTGGTCACAAAAATCTCTTATATTTCTTTTTAATTCCTCCTCACAGTCCGTTTATAGTTTATTTTTAAGTTAATGAAGTGCTTTGGGAGGATAGCAAAATTCTCTGCATATTGATAGTTTCACATGGTAAAATTAAAGTTTAGCCACATTCTTGAGTGGTTGCCATTTTTCACATGCCTTTATGAAAAATTTAAACTGATATTCATTCTCTTGCTCTCTGTTTCTGTCCCCTCATCATCTTCAGCAATCATTTTATTTCATTCCTGTTATTAGTTCCAACTGTCAGACTCACCACCCAGTGTCTCTAAATCTCAACTATCTCCCCCCAATCCCCAGCAGTCTCCCTTTCTCAATCCACCATCTCGTCTGTCTCTCTCTTTCTCATCCTCTGCCCCCAGAAGACTCTCCCTTTCTTTCATAGCCTTCCATCTTCAACAACTTTCCTCTTTCTCAATCCCCTCTGGTATTCACAAGTCTCAGCTCCCTACCTCCCAACAAGCCAGCCACCTACTACCTCCCAGGTACCCCTCAGCTAGCCAGAGGGCTTGATACCTCTCCTTCACATTTATTACTACTGCTTCCCAAGAGCTCCTCTGCTGTCTTCAATGCACAACTCTCAGTAAATCTGAGCCATGCAGGGTATGAACTCCCAGCTAGCCTTGTGGTCTCAGGTCTTGCAAGACTTGAGGTGGTTAAACCAATACAGGATTTTTTGCACCATGGGGCTCAAGCCTACTGAAAGCCGTACAATGAAGACAGCAGAGAAGCTCTTTTTTTCTTCAGCAGAAGCAGCTGGAAGAAAGGGGGAAAGAGGCAGGTCCCACTCTGATGATGTCATCCAGGTGTGACAGCATCAGTTGGATGGTGCCATTGGATTGTTCAAGGAAGAATGATTTGGGGGGTTTTCCAGTTATAACTGAAAACCAGAAGCCCTATTTATAAAATATTAAATCCAAACTCGGCCCCAATCCCTATCTTAGTAATGCCTCTGTTATTTGTATACAAATTTGTGTGTATACAGATGGTATGTGCATATTTTTAGCCACATATACTCTGGACAGTTTTATAAAAGGTCATTTCTGAATGTAAAAACACTATTTTACCAGAAATGCTTTTTGAAATTATTTATTTTCAGCTTAATGTTTTAAAGCATTGGGGACTCAGGGGCCCTTTTCCAAGCTGTGGTAAAAATGGCCCTGCGGTAGCAGTGGTGGCCGTTTTTGCTGCATGCCAGAGCCCTTTTTACTGCAGCAGATAAAAAGCTTGAAAAAACATGACCATGCAGTAAGCTTGCATTTACCATGTGGCCATGTGTGTATGTGGGGGGGAGGGGGTGCACTGACTGCTACCCATTGAGGTGGCGGTAAGGGCTCCTGCGCTACCCCGGCGGTAACCAGCAGCATGCGGTACTGCCCAATTACTGCTGGGTAACCTCCTGCAGTATATATATATTTTTAATCCAGCAGCGCCAGAAATGCCGCAGGCTGGAGGCGAAACTACCGCCGGGTGCCACATTGGGACAACAGTAGTTCCAGGTTGCTGCGTGGCAACCCTTTAATAAAAGGGTCTCTACATTCAGTAAATAGTACCCAAATTTGAGCACTGGAAAAAATATGTGCCGAATGCTATTCTATAAATTGAGCTTCAAACTGAGCACCGTCTATAGAATATCGCACAGCACTGGGATTCATGCCCAACTTTTTAGAAATCAATCTCTTCCAGTCATTAAGGATCGCCAACTACAACAACATTTGAAAATAACTGGCTACATCACTGCAGGCACTTCCCCTTTCTCTGTGTTAACTAAAGAAGGAAAGGTCAGTTCTCTGTAGCAGCTTGAAGCATAAACATGTGCCACCTGCTGGCCAAACTAGAGAAATAAATTGCAGGAAAACATCAAAATAATTATCACAGGCTTAAAACACACTGTTCTGTCACAATCTGGAAAAATCCATTAAACATATAGTTTTGCACATTTTGCTTTTGAAAACAATTCATGAGATGTCTCTGTGGTTTTATGGACTTGCGAAAATATATTCACACATTCTTATTGGACACTTTTCTCCCACAAATAATATGACTCAGAAGTGTCCAACCACGGCACCCTGGTGGAGAATCCAAGATGGCCGCACACAACTAGCAGTGCTGAGGATCCTTGTTACCTTCGAGCAAAAATGCCGAAAAGAAGAGGCAAGGCAGTGGTTCAGGCTCTCCCAACGCCTGCCTCCTTACCTGTTGGCCCCATGGACCGATTTGCGAGGACCTCAGGGCAGGGTAGAGTAGTCGGGAGCGGATCCTTAGGAGACACTGGCATGATGGAGGACTCTTCAGCATCTCCAGGACTGGATACAAAGTTGAGCCCCGACTTAAGAGTCCCTCCCCCACAGCCCATGCGGGCGAGCTCTCCCACCAAGGGAGCGAACTCTCAGACGCCGGAAGGCGTAGTTGGAGTGATTTCGAGAGAAGCCCAGAGAGAACAGACCGAGAGGGAGATAAGGGGAAGTTTTCTCTCCCCAGAAGAAGGCAGCCCGTTGACAGAAGGCGTGGGTCAAGAAGCCACAGGTACAGAAATGAAAACAGAGCAATTGAATATTTCCCTATTACTGCAGAAACCACCAGAGGTAACTCTGGATTCCCTGTGGGACCTGGTAGCAAAAATGGTTCAATACCAAATACAGCAAACTAATTTATTATCTCAAAAAGTCAATAAGATTGAAAAGACCTTTGAGAAAAATGAAAATGATATAAAGCTTTGTTCTGAAAAGGTTGATATGTTAGAAGAAAAAGTTCTGAATATTGGAAATGTTCAAACAGCTATGATTAAGGACATATCTAATTTAAGGAACAAAATGGAAATTTATGATAATTATATGAGAAGATATAATTTGAGATTTATAAATTTTCCTAGACTTAAAATGATAAGTCCGTTGGAGATGATAAAAAGATATTTTAAAGAAATTTTGGAGATTCCTGAAGAAAACTTACCACCTTTATCCCAGACTTATTATGTTCCACAAAAAGTACAGGAATCGGTATTGCATCATCAAACATCCTTGGACATTACAAATCTTTTGGAGACATCAGATACTGAACAAGCCACCGCTGCAACATTAGTTGTCACGGTGGCTTTATTTCCAGACAAGCAATGGCTGTTCAAAATGTTTTTTAAACATAAGGACAAGCCATTTTTGGGTTTAAAGATACTTTTGTTTCCGGATGTCTCAAAAGAAACACAAAAGAAACGTAAACAATTTTTGATATTGAAACCTGAAGTATTGCGACTAGGTGGAACATTTTTTCTTTGCTTTCCTTGTAAATGCATAGTATTATATAAAGATTATAAATATGTTTTCATGGAGCCATCGCAATTAACAACTTTTGTGGCCTCTAAGAAAGTTGAAGGAACAAAATAATATAAACCTTGCTATATATCTACTAGTTGTTAAAATTCCTTAAAGTTGTTTTCTTTTAAATCCTCCCGTTTAAAGGATCTCTCTCTAGTATAATGTGGACTTGAGTGTTTCAAGATATTATGTAATTACTTCGAATATTCCTAAATTAACACTTTCCAATCAAGTGTAACTCCTTGAATAATTGTTTATGTATAAAAATTAAAAAAAAAAAAAAAAAGAAGTGTCCAACCACATCCACAAACAAGAGTTAAGCAACTCCATTGTGCTGCCAACCAGGAGCTTGGACACTTGGTTCTACTGACAGTTATATAGGCCTCAGCCTTTCCCTCACCTGTAAGCCAGAAATCTAATGGCCTTTCTGTATGCTGATAAACACAGAGCCAAGTGTCCCATTCTATATCTGCCATCAGGAAGTTAGTATTGTAACACCATACCAGCAACAGAGGACAAACACATTTACTTCACTTATTGTCAGAGCTCTAGTACCCTTCCACATGCTGGCAATCAGAAGTTGGAAAGTATCCTGTCACTTTAATCACATATTTAAGGTCCTCTCATACCAGCATATGCAGAAAATCTTCCCCAAAAATACAGTTCAGAAGCAAACTAAATTAACATCACATTATTTTGGAGATCAGGGAAAGTGACGGATACATGCTATTGTCAGTTTGACCTATTAGCAGGTATGGGGGGAGAGAGAGAGAGACAACCCCCCTCCTTCCAGAACGTTTTCGGCCACAGTTCTGCATTTTGGCCACTACAGATTGATGGAGTCATCCGAGCAGACAATGATACAGTGCCAGTGGGCTTTCTGTGGGCATTAAGAGTTACAATAGTAAAGTACAAAATGATGTGCATGCATTATGCTGATCTTTCTGAAACATTCTTTTTTTGTGTGAAAGATGTTTTTTTTATCTCTCTGGGAACAAGGAAAAGGGCATTTGGCCCTCCAAGACCCATCTTTAAGTTGACGCATGGTGGTGTGATTCATCCTTCTCATCTGTGCTGCAACATTCTCTCAGTGTCAGAGCTTTCAAACCTTTGAGGCTTAAGAGCTGCTAGGCTTGGCTGTGCCCTCCATGCTTTCCATAGATCTCGCATGTCAGGCAGCAAAGGCCATTCAAAGAAATAATACTTTTTTTTTTTACACACATTCCTCAGCCGACAGCCATACGCTTTTGCTGCAGTTTCTTTTCCTATTGCTGCAGTGTTGAGGTCTTGTGTGTGCGTGCATTTAACAGAAATGATCTCCTGTGCAGCCAGGTTCCTCATCTTGTACAAACCTTCTAGTAAGGTCTCTGAAATAAAGAGCTAACTAATATCAGATCAGGGGCAAATTCTAGAAATATTATTTAGTCAGTGCATAATTAAACAGTGGTATTTGCTGCCAGTTACTGTGGTTGAGGCTATTTCTTTAGGTGAGTTTAAAAAGGTTTGGATAAAGTTCTAGAAGATGAGTCCATTAACCACTATTTAGTTGGATATCCTAGGTGTCTGCTTCTCCTGCTTCTGGGAGTGTGCAGCATGGACTGGACTTTCCAATTTGGGATCTGGCAGGAACTTTCAAAGGACCTGGACTAGCTACTGTCAGAGAATGGATGATGGAGCAAAGGACCATCAGTTTGACCCAGCATGGCATGTCTAATGTTCTTGTTTGTTCTTCTTTTCCTCTTCAAGGTTCCTATGACTTGAGTTTGTTCCCTGGCATCTGCAGCGTCACTGAAAGCCCTTGGGCAGGACACCTGTTTCACTCCTGGTGCTTTCCATCTACTAACTGCCCTTTCTCTCTCACAACAAGCTATGGCTTTTCTATAGCACTGCTAGCCACACCCAGCACTGCGCAGGTATACATAACAGATAGTCCTTGTTCCAAGGGACTTGCAAGTACTTGAAACAGACTAGACAACTAAACTTCTAGTAATCACTTGATTGTCACAATCAGCATGCTTAAAGAGTGAGACTACGATCTGGAAGTGTCAGGGGTTTTGGACTGAAAAAGTAACCTGGAAGAGACACCTGCTCCCAGGCAAACCTGTCCAAGATCTTTTCTTCAGGCAGCAGGCCGCTCACCTGCGCAACCTAACCTCTAAGCTAAACTATATTTTCCTGCATATTACAGTACAAAACTGTCTCCATGAGTCACAGGGCTGACCTTCTACCATTTTGTGTACAGTACACCTGGATGAAGAAACTGTCTTATGGCACGGCAGTGATTCTGTAATCTCATCAACTATTAAAGTTACATTAAGGTTCCTTACCACAAAAAATATATACCTTTATTTATCTGTTAACTTCCAGCTACTCAGTATTAGGCATCCATCTTGACAAACCTCTTAAGTGCTGAGAACCCTCATTCACAGGCACACAGGAGGAAGTGGAGAAGGAAGCTCATTTGTCATATCTATGCCCTTCCATCCCCAGCCTGGCCACTGCTGCAGTGATCCCCTTAGTGGCTGGTAAAAATACATTTTTGGCCTTATACTCAATAGAAGTCATTCATTCGTTGGCAGTGGGTGAACATGCAACTTCACTATGTATAGATTTTAGAAACTGATATGGATAGTATTGGGCTATTACTATCTACAAAAAGAAGAGGTTGGGTTTAGAGAAGGGCGAGTATGGCCCTGGAAAATTAAATGAATAGCAGCAATATTCTACCACTATCCAAAAAAAATGTACACATAGTTTAGGCCTGCTGAAGAGCGAGTCTAAACTAAATGGATTGTGCTGGTATAGTGACCACACTATACATATGCCTATATGCTGAATATACTATTATGCTAAGCATCTGTACTTAAATTACTGTGGTTGTCACACCGGCTGAAAACCCAGTCCTTCGTATTAGTTGTAAGGTGTCACTGTAGAACAACAGCAGCCAAGCTCTTTCCCTTACTGGGATTGTTGTGGACCTTACTTCTGCAGAACCTCCCTGTTCCGGTCAGGAACCTGGTCTGGAACTGAATCTAAGGTTTCCACTAGGACATCAGAACAGCCCTAGAGTTATCGACAAATTAAAATTAATTTGATAACTTAATCATAAATTGATACTCTCCATATAGGTGCCTCCTTCCTCCCCTCTTTTATTTGACTTTACTGGGTAAAGAAGAAGAGGTATCTAATGGGAGCCATTCATACTTTAAAAATTTATAACAATTCTTCTGGTAAAACCAGCAATTTGCTTTCATGGTTTAGTTTGATGTAACCCTTCAATGTATTAATGTAAATATAGGTCTATCCCAATTAGCTCCATTTTCTCAGTACAGGTTGATCCTATTGAGTTTTACGCCATGATTTGTCTACAAACAACAGAAATATTACCCTAAGCAAACAAGATAGGAAGAGCTGGTCCTGAAAACATGGAGTCAGTTACAATCCTAAATTCCCAGTGGAAGTGCTGAGACAGGATTTGGTACTGCTGGAAAGGAATCTGCCCTTGTGAGTATTATTTACTTGATGGGAATTATCTTAAAACTTGGGGAAAGAGAGATTTAGATTAAATTGATTAATTCTGTGCCTATTTAAAGTTCAGTGTTCATTTATATTGTCATTTAGCCATAGCTTAGCTGCAAAAACTTTCTGTTCAGTGTTTGATTCCCTTCCACCCACCTCAGGCGCAGTCTTTGATTTATAGGCTGTTAAGCCAGTTAAGGGGATAGAAGGGAAAGTTTTCACCTGAAGGTTTAATTGGAGTATCTTCATCAGAAGTGAGGTCCTTGCAGTTCATCTCAAAGCAAACATACAATAAATAGCATACAATATACCTATAAACTTAAGGGACTTTATATTAGTTTAACTATTCCTACTCCCTTTAAATAACTAACCAACTCACCAGCACTAAGATGCACACTGCAGCCAGCAGTGAGATGGGGGCTATCCAGGTTTTTTTTGTTTTTGTTTGTTTTTTTGCAGTGAGTACCACATGTAGTAACATAGTAGATGATGGCAGATAAAGACCTGTAGTGTCCATCCAGTCTGCCCAACAAGATAAACTCATTACATAAGGTACATAAGGTATGATATGATACTTCATATGTATACCTGATCTTGATTTGTCCTTGCCATTTTCAAGGCATAGACTTTAGAAATCTGCTCGGCACTGTCCTTGTTCTAAAACTTCTGAAATTGTCATTGAAGCCCCTGAAAAGCCCCACTCCAGCCCATCCAAATCTGTTCAGCCATGATCAGGGAACAGATGTTAGCCCAGCACTGGCCTTGTTCTCAAACTTCTGAAGCTGGATCTGTCCAGCCATGATTAGGGCACAGACCATAGAAGTCTGTCTAGCACTGGCTTTGCCACTTAATCACCACTAAGCTTCTTTGGATCCATTCCTTCTAAACAGGATTCTTTTGTGTTTATCCCATCCATTTTTGAATTATGTTACTATTTTCATCTCCACCACCTACTGTTAGAGGATATTCCAGTTATCTACCACCCTCTCCATGAAAAAGTGCTTCCTGACATTATGCCTGAGTTGGCCCCCCTTCAACCTCAATTCATGTCCTCCAGTTCTATCATCTTCCCATCTCTGGAAAAGGTTTGTTTGTAGATTAATACCTTTCAAATATTTGAATGTATCATATCACTCCTGTTTCTCCTTTCCTCCAGGGTGTACATGTTCAGGTCATGAAGTCTGTCCTCATATGTCTTCCTACACAAATCCCATACCATTTTCATCACTTTTCTTTGAACCTCTTCAAGTCTTTTTACATCTTTATCAAGATAAGGCCTCCAAAACTGAACACAATACTCCGTGGGGCCTCACCAAAGACTAGTACACGGGCATCAACACTTCCTTTCTTCTGCTGGTTATACCCCTCTCTATGCAGCCTAGCATCCTTTTGGCCAATGCCACTGACTTGTCGCATTGTTTTGTCACCTTCATATCCTCAGATACCATCACCCCAAGGTCCCTCTCCTGATCCAAGCTTATCAATCTCTCCCTTCCTATCTGGTACATCTCCTTTGGATTTCTGCACCCTAAGTGCATCTCTCTGCACTTCTTGGCATTAAATTTTAACTAATTGCTATCAAAATTCATGGCTCCTGATATCAAACTAGAGTTACTAACATAAATCCCAATAATTTAGATTATAAGCAAAATATTCTTGAATAAAGTACAAATTATCTATTATAGACATATTAAAACATTCATTCATTCCCAATCACTCCAACAATGGATCACACAGAATACTTAATATTGATTTTTACAAATGCTTGTTTGGCTCTTTAAACCAGGGTATCCACTCTATTGGCTATCTTCGTGTCATCCGCAAAAAGGCAAACTTCTCGTTCTAATGCTTCAGCAATGTCTCTCACAAATATATTAAACAGAATCAAACCCATTACCGACCCCTGATGTACCTCACCTTCCTTTCTTCTGAGCAGATTTGCATTTGAAAAAAAGAGATCAAGATCACATGATCGACCTGATTCTGCATGGTTAAATTAGAGTCTAACAATACTCCTAAATTCCGTAGAGACGGTTTAATCTTTAAATCTTTAAAAATGATGGCAAGGAAGGATTTAACTGTCAATCCACAAACATCACGTTAGTTTCTGACAGATTTAATGCTAATTTACACTAATGTATCCCATCAATAATTTCATCCAATGATTCCAGCAGCTCTTGTACATTTTCTTTAATAGGGAAGAAAAATTGGAAGTCATCGTCATAAATTCTGAAAGACACCCCCAAATCCTGAAGTACTACATTCAGGGAAGACATATACAAATGAAACAGTAATGTTGATAGCACTGGTCCCTATGTTTTTCAGACATAGAGTCATGAATGTTTACTAAAAATGATCTTCCTTGTTGATAAGACTCAAACCACTGCAGGATCTTTCCTCTAAAACCTATCTGGTACAATTAAGTACATAAGTACATTGCTATACTGGGACAGACCAAAGGTCCATCAAGCCCAGCATCCTGTATCCAACAGTGGCCAATCCAGGTCACAAATACCTGGCAAGATCCCAAAAAAGTACAATACAATTTATGCTGCTTATCCCAGAAATACTGCCAAACAACGCAGCTGAACTCTACTTAATATAGCTAATAACAACAAAAGAAAAGAAAGTAGAGTGCTAAGGGAGAATCCAATGGTGGAGATTGCAGGCAAAGTCTCATAAACAAGCAGCAATACTTTTCAAACTTCTTTTGTGCTGCTTTCGATGTAATCATAGACTCATGCCCGCCCTCCTACCATAATTAGAGCTATCAACCACGCTAATTTTCTAACTTTTTATATCTTTTTTCTTGTATGGTTTATATTGTTTTATCAGGCGTGCTCTTTAGCTCTCACAATATATACTTGCTAGAGATGGCTTAAGTATTTTAAGACTTTTTTTTTATTTGTACCCCGCGCTTTCCCACTCATGGCAGGCTCAATACGGTTTAGGTACTTATTTGTACCTGGGGCAATGGAGAGTTAAGTGACTTGCCCACAGTCATAAGGAGCTGCCTGTGTCTGCAGTGGGAATCGAACCCAGTTCCCCAGGACCAAAGTCCACCACTCTAACCACTCCTCCACAATGCCGGTAGACAAGCACTCCCCAACAGGAGCCTGATTCGCCCTCCTGGCTTTCTCAAGGGGAACGTATCATGCAGTCTCAGGCTGTCAGATTTTCTTTGTCTTTGATAGATGGTAGACGAAGAAAATCTGACAGACTGAGACTGCACGATATGTTCCCCTAGGTATATTCCCACTGTAAAATTGGGAATACACATGTCAGTTTTTGACCCACTTCTCAAGCCACACCCAGTCCATGTCCCCTTATAATCTCTGCATGGTGTGGCTTTCTGAAATCACCATTTACACAACAGGTAACAGGGCATCTCAGATGACCTCCTTAGGGTTCTCAGAAGTTAGAGTAGAAACGGTTAAAAGCTTCAAGAAGTGACTTCTATCTTGGAAGTGTGGAAAATTAGTGCAGTGATTTTTTTCATGCAGGTTCACCTTTGGGACTCTTTTTCTTCACGGCATTGTTATTTAATTCTGCAACTGGACCACAAGTTTGCATCAAACCAAAAATAGCATTTATGCTTCTGAGCCTAATTACCAGCAGCAGTTTAGCTGTTGTAGCACTGCAGAGCCCGGAGCAAGAGGACTTGCACAGGAAGCAGAGGACAAAGAGATGTAGAGCTAAGAGAGCAAGACGTTATTAACTTGGCAACTAAAATATAAGAAGGAATCATTGGTGCATTGTGAAAGCAATAAGTGTGATTTCCAGGAAATACGTTTGATTGATTATACACAAATAACATGCATTATCACAACAAAATGCAAGATATTTACACCCCAAAAACAGAACCTTCTGCTAAGGCAGATCAAGATGGTAGTTGGAAAAACAGCTGACTGTGAAGTAGAGTGATAATTGATTTATAATAGGAAGAAGAGAAGAGACGTGGCGGGGCATAATCGAACGGAAACGCCTATCTCCATGGGCGTTTATCTCCGAGAACGGGTCCGTGAAAGGGGCGGGCTGAACCGTATTTTGGAAAAAATGGACGTTTTTGAGCTGGGCATTTGTTTTTTTTAGCGATAATGGAAACTAAAAATGCCCAGCTCAAAAACGTCCTAATCCGAGCCATTTGGTCGTGGGAGGGGCCAGGATTGGTAGTACACTGGCCCCCCTGATATGCCAGGACACTAACTGGGCACCCTAGGTCAGTGCGGTGGACTTCAGAAAAAGCTCCCACATGCATAAATCCCTTACCATGGGTGCTGAGCTCCCAACCCCCCTCCCCCAAAACCCATTACCCACAAATGTACAACACTACCATAGCTCTTAGGGGTGAAGGGGGCACCTACATGTGCGTACAATGGGTTTTGGAGGCCTCCCATTTACCAGCACAAGTGTTACAGGTGGGGGGGGGGGGGATGGGCCTGGGGCCACCTGGCTGAAGTGCACTGCGATACCCACTAAAAGTGCTCCAGGGACCTGCATACATGCAGGCCTCTAGGACTTGTTGCTGCTGTATAACATTGGCACACCAGTTGACACCTGAAGACTAATCTCTCCGAAAATGTTCTTTATTGGAATAACTGTGTTTACTCACAGTTAACTGCAGATCAGAGGTTGTGCCCCACTGGCAACGAGTCTCCCTGGTACTGAGATGAGCAGTAGGTCAGAGCTGGCAGAATGCTGTACAATGCCCTCTTTCAGCCACATTCAAGGGAAGAACTAAGTTCTGTAACGTGGCTAACACAGGAAAGGGAACTTAAAACTGGCTTACCAAAATGGCCACTACTGCATGGACTACAACAGGAAACACAACAGGGCACACTCTGACCCAGTAGGCAGGGGGAATAGCACCATGGGAGAAGAGCCTACCAACCACCAACATCGTGAGACTGTAACACAAGCTAATGAAATCACGGAGCCCAATACCCTACACCCACCACAATACAATGCTGATGTGACCCTGTAGTGCACCCGAGAGCCACATCTGACCCAGGGAAAGGCTGTGACAGGATAGAACACATTCTGCTGTCATAGAGGTGGGTACGGCATTTGAGGCTGGCATACAGGCTGGAAAAAAAGTTTTTAAAGTGGGTTTTTTTGGTGGGAGGGGGTTAGTGACCACTGGAGGAGTCCGGGGAGGTCATCCCCGATTCCCTCCAGTGGTCATCTGGGCAGTTGGAGCACTTTTTTGGGACTTGTTCATGGAAAAAAAGGGTCCAAAAAAAGTGACCCAAAAACGCGGTCAAAACGCCTTTTTTTTTTTCGATTATCAGCTAAAGATGCCCATCTCTCCTCAGCTGATAACCACGCCCCAGTTCCGCCTCCACCACGCCTCCACCACGCCCCCATCAACTTTATTCGTTCCGCGACGGAGTGCAGTTGGAAACGCCCCAAATTGGCTTTCAATTATACCGATTTGGGCGCCTTTGTGAGACAAACGTCTATCTCCCGATTTAGGTCGCACTATATGCGTTTTTCTCTTTCAAAAATAATCTGGTTGGTGATTTTGCTACTGCAGAATGTATATCCAGGCAGGGGCGTATCTGGAATCCGGCGGTAGGGGGGGCCAGAGCCAGAGAGGGGGGGCACATTTTTGCCTCCCTCCCCCCCCCCCGCCGCCGCCGCCGCCGCCTCTCTCCACCCCCTCCCCGCCGTCAACCCTCCCCCGCTGCTTACTTTTGCTGGCGCCGAGGTCCGACCCGCAATCGCCGTTTTTCGTCTTCCTCCGTGGCCATGCTTCCAGGAAGTAATGCTGCAGTGCTGATTCGTTGAATCCAGTTCGGCGTCTGACGTCAGACGGCGAACTGGATTCAACGAATCAGCACTGCAGCGTTACTTCCTGGAAGCATGGCCACGGAGGAAGACGAAAAACGGCGATTGCGGGTCGGACCTCGGCGCCAGCAAAAGTAAGCAGCGGGGGAGGGTTGACGGCGGGGAGGGGGGCCAGGGCGAAATCTGCGGGGGCCCAGGCCCCTGTGGCCCCACGCAGATACGCCCCTGTATCCAGGTAGAAGGTACTCTTACGCTGCCTACAGAGGTGCATATGTTATGCCTATTGTATTCTATTCTACTCTATCTGATTTTTTAATACCACCTGTTATTCCAAATAAGGTTTCACAGCAGTTAACAGAATAAGAAGTTCTCTACGGTAGAGGGAATTATAAAAATTATCATACAAAGTTATCATCAATGAAAATTCTACTTTTTCATTACTTATTAAATAAGTAGGTTTTCAAATCCTTTCTAAAAGATAAATAAGATGGGTGGCAGACCTTTCATTGTCGAAGGCAACATATTCCAGAACCACACCCCCTGAAAAGGAAAAGAGCCCTCATAAATTGATTTTAACCGAACATCTTTTAAAACAGGGTAACCCAATTTTAGAGTTCAATAGAAACACAAACTCCTCCCAGAAAAGGGAATCTCAAGCAATTCTATGTGTCTTTTTACAATTATTCCACATTTATACCTGCTCTGAGGGATATATTACATTACTGCTAAGGCAAAGGGAAATGGGACTTGATATACTGCCTTTCTGTGGTTTTTGTAACTACATTCAAAGTGGTTTATATAGTATATACAGGTATTTATTTGTACCTGGAGCAATGGAGGGTTAAGTGACTTGCCCAGAGTCACACGGAGCTGCAGTGGGAATCAAGCCCAATTCCCCAGGATCAAAGTCCACTGCACTAACCACTAGGCTACTCCTCTGCTCCATAAATACTTATAGGCCATACATACCCTATATTGGTTCAGCGCAGATTACAAAAAAAATAAGAGAGGGCAATTCCTCAAACTTACATAAAAAATATAAAACAATATTTATAAGTAATCATGTCTCTTCACATTTTTAAAGCAGTCAAGTTTTTAACAGTTTACAAAAAATCCTATAATTGGACTCGTAATGAATAAAAGCTGGTAATATATTCCACCATTTTGCTCCTTGGTATACAAACCTCAATGAAAATAATGTCTTATAGCGTACCCCTAAAGAGGAGGGAAATTGAAGAGAGAAAAATTTTGTAGAGGTATTTAGATAATTATTGTGTGTGTGTGTGTGTGCCAAACCCGCCCTGATCTACTTGTTATCCACTCCTGTGAACACTTACACATTCAGAGAGTAATTTTAGAAAGCTGTACCTATTAGCATAGACATGAAAGAACACATTTACATGCAGGTTCCAGAACTTACACCAACCAGCTCAAGGGCTGGGGTAAATGTTAGTAAGTACTTTCCCCAAGTACATGTGTATATCAAGGGATATTATAATTAAGGCTGCATTTCGTTTAAAAATTTTAATCACAATTAATTGCACAGTTAACGGTATTCATTTTACTTACTGTTTATTTATTTCCCACTGCAGCATCTTGTAACTCTTGGCAAGTCACTTAACCCTCCATTGCCTGAGGTACAAAATACCTGTATATAATATGTAAACTGCTTTGACTGTAACCACCCAAAGACGGGATATCAAATCCCATCCCCCTTCTATAAAGGATTGTTAATCTCCCTCACCCCATCCCCAGATTAGCATCTCTCCCTTTCTCTTCCTTCCCTCCCTCCCTCTCTTCCTAGGTCCTTTATCTCTCTTTCTTTCCTGAGGTCCATTATCACTCTCTCATCCCTTCCTCCTTCCCTCGCTCCTAAAGTTCAGCACCTCTCCCTTCCTCCACTCCATTCCTATGAGCAGTGACACAAAGTTGGTGCTGACAAGCAACTCATGTTGTGGCTGCTGGAGCTCATCGCCTTAACTATGGCTTCCACCGTTGGCTCCTCCAGTTCTGCTCATAGATCTGCAGCTCTCACCCCTCCCCCCATCCGGGGTTTGGCATCTGCCCCTCCCTCAATCCCATCCCCTGACAGTCCACCGTAAAGGTGGTCTTCTGTTGGTCCCCAGCAGTGGCAGCACATAAGCTGCCTGCGTCCTGCTCTGAATCTTTCCCTTTGGCCCGTCTCACTTCCTCTGACATCACTTCCTGTTTCTGCATGGGCAGCATAATTCAGAGGGAAAGCTTTAGACCAGGCCACAGGCAGTGTATGTGCAATGTTGCTGCTGCCTGGGACCAACAGAATACCACCTTTAAGATAGATCAGTGCAGGGTGAGATGATGTTGAATCACAGGTGGGGGAAAGATGCCGGACTGTGCCGATGACAGAGTTGGGAGTGGCAGAGAGCAGAAGAAATGTTTGGAGGAGACAGGAGGCACTGCAACATGATTAATTATTTTAATTGTGATTAAGGTATCAAACATGAATTAATTTTAATGCATTAATCGCAGAGTTAACTACAATTAACTTGAGCCCTAATTATAATATATGCACAGAAGTGAAGACTCCACCCAAACTCTGCCCCTGTGCAGGTCAACACTGAACCATGCACCATGAAACTTACACACATATTTTCAGATTACTCAGTAATTTGTAAAAGGTCATTTATGTGTGCAAGTGGCCACTGACGCATGTAAATGACTAGCATAATGGAATTTCAGTTTGTTCTTAGCATCTAAAACTGGGTGGCTTCTTATCAATTTAGCCCTATAGGGCTTTATTCTATAAAGTTTATGCTCCTAAATTACGAACCAAATCTGTGCTCTAAAATAGATTACGCTCGAAATTTAGGAGCATAAATTCAGGAGTATACTTAGGAGCATAACCTTTATAGAATCTGGCCCAGAGCGGAATGTCAATATATTGAGCATTACACTTTGAGTAACAGCTCATGTGATTAGTGCTGATCTGTCGAATTGCCCCCAAGACAGGTGTTGTTTTATGCTGAAACACGGCCTGTGTCGGGTCATAAATCAAGCACATGTACCATTTCTTGAGAGACCTTTGTGTTTCTTCTTTGGATTGTCTGTGTTGTGTACTTTGACCCTCTCCATTATATGCTGCACCTACGTTATGGGCCAGATTTAGTAAATGTCGACCAGCACTATTTTATAAAGGGCACTCCGGATGAGCACTCTTTATAGAATAGCGTGGGCGCCAAATTCCAAGCCCAGCTTTGGGCACGAGGACTTGCACCAACTGAAACCAGGAGTAAATCTTGGTGCACAAGTTGGGCGTGCATCCGCGGAATTCTATAATACTGTACGCAATATTCCAGAATGCCTCTGATCCGGCAATATTCCTCCCATGGGAACGTCCCCTTTGCAGTGCAAAATACAAAGACATAAAGATAAACATATTCCACAACAGAGAAAATCAAAGGCTTCCCACAACAGAATGAGCAGGAAAACATCAGTATAATCCCAAGGGAAAGAGGAGAAACAGCAGCAAAATATGTAGTATCCTGCCACCAGGCAAGAAATGTGTTCTGACCAGGGACAATGCAGACCAGGACTAGAACCTGGGGATTGTTCTAGTTATTGACCTCTCTGTACATAACCCTGTTTCACTATTGTTACTATTACTTTGTAACTTATTTCCTTCTGGGGGGGGTTTTCTCTTTATCTACCAGTGAATGTATTACTTTGGCAACACATGTAAAATTGTCATGCTAATAAAGTTATCTGAATTGGAATCATATAGTTGATACTTGCCACAAGAATTTCTAAACAAAGCGTCTAAATGGCAGATGATGTTTAATGTGAGCAAGTGCAAAGTGATGCATGTGGGAAAGAGGAACCCGAATTATAGCTACGTCATGCAAGGTTCCACGTTAGGAGTCACGGACCAAGAAAGGGATCTAGGTGTCGTCGTTGATGATATGTTGAAACCTTCTGCTCAGTGTGCTGCTGCGGCTAAGAAAGCAAATAGAATGTTAGGTATTATTAGGAAAGGAATGGAAAACAAAAATGAGGATGTTATAATGCTTTTGTATCGCTCCATGGTGTGACCGCATCTCGAATATTGTGTTCAATTCTGGTCGCCGCATCTCATAAAAGATATAGTGGAATTAGAAAAGGTGCAGAGAACGGCGATGAAAATGATAAAAGGGATGGGATGACTTCCCTATGAGGAAAGGCTAAAGCGGCTAGGGCTCTTCACCTTGGAGAAAAGGCGGCTGAGGGGAGATACTCAACCAACACATGTAAAGGGACAGCCACTAGACATCATTACACACAAATTCGACCCAGACTCAACTCTCCTAGTTACAGACACAAGATGGACACCCACACCATGGACAGACCACCATAAAGCATATGTCTCCCTCCACTGGCGAAAAATACACAGAAATGCAGTCAACAAACATGAACAAACAACATACACCACGAGAGGAAAAATAGACCCCACAACATTCTGGCAACAGGTCTACCAAAATGAATGGCCAACAAATACAGACACCATACAATTCCTCCAAGAATGGGATGACATATGTCAGACAACATTAGACACAATTGCCCCAATCCAAACCAGAACATCACATAGGAAAAAATCAAATCCATGGTTCACCGAAGAGCTGAAAGAACTCAAAACACAAGTCAGAAAGCTAGAACGCGCATGGAACAAAAAGAAAGACGAACACACACTGAATGCCTGAAAATCACTTCGGAGGAAATACAAATACACCATAAAACAGACTAAAAGACTACACTACAAAACAATGTTTGGACCAAACTACAAAGACACACACAAACTCTTCTACCTTGTAAATAAATTGCTAGACACCACACCAGTTACAAACAACAGCAAAGATACACCAGGGGTCGACGACCTCACGAAATACTTCAAGGAGAAAATTATACAACTACAACTTAAAATACCCACCAGCCCTATTGAATACACCACACTCCTAAACTGTCTAGACCCAGAAGACGGAATATATCCAGCAGACAGGATCTGGACCGAATTCGAATTACTGTCAGAGGACCTCATCTCTAAAACGCTCAAAAGATTCGCCAAATCCCAATGCAAACTAGATATCTGCTCAAACAACCTCATGAAATCAGCTCCTCAACAATTCATAATAGACCTAACGAACCACGTGAACTTCATGCTACAAAACGGACTTTACCCAAAGGAAAAAGGAAAAATTTTACTCACCCCAATACCCAAAGACACAAAGAAAAACGCAAGCGAAATAACTAACTACAGACCAGTAGCATCTATACCACTAATAACCAAAATAACCGAAGGGATGGTAACCAAACAACTCACAAATTATCTCAACAAGTTCTCAATACTGCATGATGCCCAATCAGGATTCCGGTCAAATCACAGCACAGAAACAGTATTAATTACCCTTATGACCAAATTTAAACAAATGATTGTAACCGGCACCAATATACTCCTCTTACAATCTGACATGTCAAGTGCCTTTGACATGGTTGACTACGGAATCCTATTACACATACTTGAATATTTTGGCATCGGAGGCAATGTCCTAAACTGGTTCAAGAGGTTCTTAACCTTACGCTCATATCAGGTCACATCAAATTCAACTATGTCTGCTGCATGGACACCTGAGTGTGGAGTACCGCAGGGATCCCCCCTCTCACCAACCATTTTCAACCTAATGATGAGCCCCTTGGCAAAACGTCTATCAAACCATAACCTTAACCCTTACATATATGCCGATGATGTAACAATATATATTCCTTTCAAACAAGACATTAATGAAATCTCCAACGAAATCAACCAAAGTCTACACATCATGAACACCTGGGCAGATGCATTCCGATTGAAACTGAACACAGAAAAAACTCAATGCCTCATACTTACCTCCCAATACAACACGAATAAATTTACCGCTATTAACACACCTAAACTAAATCTGCCAATCTCAGAAACTTTAAAAATCCTTGGAGTCACTATTGACCGCCACCTAACACTTGAGACTCACGCGAACAACACAACCAAAAAGATGTTCTACTCCATGTGGAAACTAAAAAGAATAAGACCATTCTTTCCAAGATCTGTCTTCCGCAGCCTAGTGCAATCACTCGTACTCAGTCATCTGGACTACTGCAACTCACTATACGCAGGCTGCAAAGAACAAATACTGAGGAAACTTCAAACAGCCCAGAATACAGCAGCCAGACTCATCTTCGGAAAACCAAAATACGAAAGTGCAAAACCCTTACGTGAGAAACTACACTGGCTCCCACTCAAGGAACGTATCACCTTTAAAGTATGCACCTTAGTTCACAAAATCATTCACGGTGAAGCCCCTGCATACATGTCTGATTTAATAGACCTGCCACCCAGAAACGCTAAAAGATCATCCCGAACTTTCCTCAATCTCCACTTCCCTAAGTGCAAAGATAAAATACAAAGTACTGCATGCACCAACCTTCTCTTATATGAGCACGCAATTCTGGAATACACTACCACGCTACCTGAAAACGATCTACGAATTAACCAACTTCCGCAAACTGTTGAAGACTCATCTCTTTGAGAAAATTTATTGCAAGGAACAAAACACATGAAGTCCATACACACTAATAGAAATGCATCAATACACTCTCTTCTGAATTCTCTTCCCCCGTATTTTCACCACACTTAAAACTCTACCCATAGATAAAATTGTCATACCCTAATGTTCTCTTGATATTGTTCTATCGCCCTATCATTTCCCCATTATTCCATTTCATCGTTTCTATTCCCAAATGATGTTTTGACTTTGTCTTCCCATACCTCTTCACAATGTAACCCATAATCGTACTGTAAGAAATTGTATTTCCATCATTCACAATGTATTGTAAGCCACACTGAGCCCGCAAATAGGTGGGAAAATGTGGATACAAATGCAATAAATAAATAAATATGATAGAGGTCTATAAAATAATGAGTGGAGTTGAACGGGTAGATGTGAAGCGTCTGTTTACGCTTTCCAAAAATACTAGGACTAGGGGGCATGCGATGAAGCTACAATGTAGTAAATTTAAAACGAATCAGAGAAACCTTTTCTTCACTCAACGTGTAATTAAACTCTGGAATTCGTTACCAGAGAATGTGGTAAAGGCGGTTAGCTTAGCAGAGTTTAAAAAAGGTTTGGACGGCTTCCTAAAGGAAAAATCGATAGACCGTTATTAAATGGACTTGGGGAAAATCCACTATTTCTGGGATAAGCAGTATAAAATGTTTTGTACTTTTTTGGGATCTTGCCAGGTATTTGTGACCTGGATTGGCCACTGTTGGAAACAGGATGCTGGGCCTGATAGACCTTTGGTCTTTCCCAGTATGGCAATACTTACGTACTTATGTACTTATTAGACATTCAATTTCATTTTATTTCTCATTCCAGTTTCAATTTATGTGTCGCCTTCTTCCCAAAAATGGACCCAAGGAACTCACATCATCATTCATTCAGTCAGTCATTTATTTTATTCAAATTCAATATGCTACCACTTCTCAAAACCAAATCAGAGCAGTTTACAACACAAACATTAAACAGAGAATACATAATATTACAATTCCAATCAAAACAAAATCCAGCCCTAGGCTATCTCGTATCTTTTGGAACCACATTGTCAAGGAGAAGGATCCTTCCAGTGAGGAAATAAGAACAACCTCACTAATACAGCAACACAAATCTCATAGTATAAGGAAAGATAGATTCAGCAGTATCTTTTATAGCAGTGCAAATTATATTCCAGACTATCAGCACCTGTGGGAATTAATTCTCATATGCATTGGAGCTGGCTCTGTGGGTGCTGTGGATGCTTGAGCACCCGCAATATTGAACAAACTCCTTGACTATGTCTAGGAAAGGTTCATTTCCATTGGGTTTAGCACCCCCAATCATTTTCAAAAGTTGCCTCCTATGCTCATATGTGCAAATGTTCTCTGTCAGATACCTCTTCAGTGGTTGCCCAATAGTAGGGCTGATTCTACAACATCTATTTGGCATACTGCATATCTGGAATAAGGTTTTTGCCAGGCCCGGTGGCTCAGTGGCACTGCTCTACCATGTGAAGAGGCAGACCTAGGTTTGATTTCCAGCATAGATCTTCTGCTTCCCAAGTTAGCTGGGGTTGAAGATACCATGGAGGCAACATTTGTAGCTACTGTGGGATAGGAAGTGGCTAGTGACATAGGAGAGGACTACAGGCCAGGAACCAAGGTTCAGACCCCACTTCTCCCACTGACATACCTTGTTCAAGTCACTTTTTCTCAGATGGCATTAAGATATAAACCTCTTTGGTACAGGGACTTACTGGACCTGGATTCTAAACTATGCTGCTATAAGCCGTCTTGATCATTATTTGGAAAGATGGATTTAACAACACAACAGCCAGTGACAGGATTTAGGGCCCATACTGGTTCTGGAAGTAGTTCTGGTGCACTGTCCCTGGCTGAGGCAGAGTAATCAATGTAAGCTAACCTATGACCCATGAATTATGTGATCCTTTAAACATTATCCATCCACAATACATTGAACATAGTCAATGACAATTCTGTAACTATTGCATATGTCACTTTAGCAGCTTGTTCTTATATCCTTTAAGGACAATTGGCAATACCTGAATAGTTTCTGCATGCATGTTGTTGCAATGTGCCATAATGATATCAACTAGTGATGAAGCACTGAAGTGTCTTTCGTATTCAGCAGATAAAACAGGAATCATGAATATGTTCCTGGCAAGGTCTGAAAGTATGGGAAATCTGACATTCTGCTGTCCCCACCATCAAAGTGAATCTGAAGTAATATTTGAAATTGAGCTTGAATAGGTAGGCCCCTCCCTACGTAAAAAAGGTCATGCTTTAAATACACAAACCCATGGCCCATCTTGCTTACCCAAATTTATGGCCCATTTGACCCACTGACCCATGACCTGTTGACCCGTTGCTTGCTCTGGGCTGAGGATGTCAGTGCAATGACTGGACTAAGATGGGACGGAGGGGACATAAAACGGGATCAAAACTCCCTGAATAGTTGTGAATTAAGCCTCTCATCACCACTGCCCTGACCTAGTTCCAGCTGAATAGGAAGCAGGAGGAAACTGCTCAGTCATGGCCTTTTGTCTAAGATCTAAGTCTAAGGTCTGGATTAAGTGCCTAAGATCAGGCGACCCTCGGGGGAGGAATGCTGGCTTCGGCCTAACCCCTGGTAAGCCTTTCCTTGACTGAGAGGTGCCCAGCTCTATCACCGGCTGCCTTTCAGGTGCTGTGGAGAACTTGCAGCTCATCTGCATATCCTTACAGCCTTCTCCGGGGTGACTCCCAGGTCCACTCCGATCCACTCAGGGCCTCCGTTCTAGGTGCCGCAAACCTGACGGCACGCGGGGCATTTTTTTTCTTTACACTTATTTTTCTCTCAGTTACTACTTATGGCTCCAGTACACTTTCTCTTCTTGGTACTGTCCCTTCCTAATCTGTTTCTCCATCTGAAACCACTGTACACTGCAGGAACACATTGTCCACCCTCTGTATTCATTATCTCACCATCTCTTTTTTCCTCTTCCTTCTTCTCAGCTCTCAACCTTCAACATTTCCTTTCTTCCATTCATCCCTCTCCTTTCTATCTGAGTACATCTCGCCTTCGTCACTGTTGTCATACCTCTCCTACTCTTCTCCGTACGCTCTTGCTCCTTCTCCTGCTCTCCGCTGGGGACATTAATCCCAATCCTGGTCCTCCAAATCAGCTCTCATCTTATTTGTGCAGGTCACACTGTGATATCTCCAGTCTAATTTCTGTTCCTCTCCTCCCCCTTCTTCTCTGCCTTTCTCTTGTGCTCTGTGGAATGCCCGCTCTGTCTGTAACAAACTTTCCTACATCCATGACCTCTTTATCTCTCGTACTCTCCATCTGCTTGCCCTAACTGAAACTGGCTTTACCCTGAAGACTCTGCTTCAGTCGCGGCCCTATGCCATGGAGGTTATCTTTTTTCCCATACTCCTCACCCGGTTGGCCATGGAGGTGGTGTCGGGCTACTATTTTCACCCTCTTGTAGATTTCAACCTCTTCTTCCACCTCAGTCTCACTGCTTTTCTTCCTTCAAAGTCCACTCCATCCGTCTATTTGCTCCTCTGCCTCTCCTAGTAGCAGTCATTTATCGACCCCCTGAAAAGTCCCTTTCTTCCTTTCTCACTGACTTTGATGCCTGGCTTTCCTTCTTTCTTGAACCTTCATCTCCTTCTCTCATTCTTGGAGATTTTAACATTCATGCTAATGATCCCTCTGACTCTTATGCTTCTCAGTTTCTTGCTTTAACATCCTCTTTCAATCTTCAGCTGTGCTCCACTGCCCCTACTCATCAGAATGGCCACTGTCTTGATCTTATCCTCTTCTCAAACTGCTCACTCTCCAGTTTCTGTGCCTCAACTCTTCCCCTCTCTGACCATCATCTGATAACTTTCACACTTAAACAATCCTCCTCCCCAGTCCCGTCCAATCTTAACCAACACATTTAGGAATCTTCAGGCTATTGACCCTTCTACTCTGTCCTCCAGTGTTTCAAATCTCTTCTCTACCACTATGTTATCCAAGTCTGTCAATGAGGCTGTCTTTTCCTATAATACTATTCTCTCCTCTGCTCTGGATACTCTCGCTCCTCTCATTCCCCGTTCTGTAAAACATACCAAACCCCAGCCTTGGCTGACCTCTAGAATCCACTACCTACATTCCTGTGCCCGCTCTGCCGAACGCCTTTGGCTGAAATCCCGTGCCCATGCTGACTTCATACATTTCAAATTTTTGCTGACCTCCTTCCAGTCTGCTCTTTTACTTGCCAAACAGGACTATTACATCCAGTTGACAAATTCTCTTTGCTCAAACCCTCGACGTCTCTTTGCCACACTGAACTCTCTCCTCAAAGTGCCTTCACCTCCAACTTCCCCTTCACTTTCTCCCCAGACTCTGGCTGAGCACTTTCATGATAAGGTTCACAAGATTAAACTTGAATTCTCAGCCAGGTCACCTCCACCTCTCCTTCCCTTAGTCCATTCTCTCAACCCTCCAATCCCTGCCTCCTTTTCTGAAATCACTGAAGAGGAAATTACACATCTTCTTCTTTCCTCCTCGAAACTAACTAACTACCTACTACTACTACTACTATTTAGCATTTCTATAGCGCTACAAGGCATACGCAGCGCTGTTCCTCTGATCCTATTCCCACCCATCTACTTAACACTATCTCTCCTACTGTCATCCCTTTTAGCTGTCATATCCTCAATCTTTCACTTTCCACTGCAACTGTTCCTGATGCCTTCAAACATGCCATAGTCACACCACTCCTTAAAAAACCTTTATTGGACCCTACCTGTCCTTCCAACTATTGCCCCATCTCCCTCCTCCCTTTCCTATCTAAGATACTTGAACGTGCTGTTCATCATCGTTGCCTTGACTTTCTTTCATCTCAAGCTACTCTTGATCCACTTCAATCTGGCTGTCACCCCCTTCATTCAACCGAAACGGTGCTTGCTAAAGTCTCCAATGACCTTTTCCTGGCCAGATCCAAAGGGCTCTATTCTATCCTCATCCTTCTCGATCTATCTGCTACTTTTGACACTGTTGATCACAGCCTGCTCCTTGATACGCTGTCCTCACTTGGATTTCAGGGCTCTGTTCTTTCCTGGTTTTCTTCTTATCTGTCCCAGCGTACTTTTAGTGTATACTCTGGTGGATCCTCCTCTACTTCTATCCCACTGTCAGTTGGTGTACCTCAGGGATCTGTCCTGGATCCTCTTATTTTCTCCATCTATACTTCTTCCCTTGGCACTCTGATCTCATCCCATGGTTTTCAGTATCATCTTTACGCTGATGACTCCCAGAGCTACCTCTCCACACCAGAAATCTCAGCAGGAATCCAGGCCAAAGTATCAGCCTGCCTGTCTGACATAAGCAACTGGGTACTATCTCGTCATCATGGATTTCTTGTAGAGGAGTGACACAGGGTTCTCCTCTGTCATTTATATTGTTTAACATTATGATGATCCCTTTAGGCCATTTACTAGAATCAAACAGGTTTTCAGCATTCATATATTCTAATGATGTTACAATTTATATCCCATTCATCAAACAAAATCAAAGTAGGTATTGACTTATTGGAATCCTGGGCTCTTAATTTTAAATTAAAACTTAATACTGATAAAACAAAATTTATGATAGTAACTAGCCCTTATTATCCCAATAACCATCTCTAATTTAAAATTAATAATGTTACTTATTCTTTGGATTCAACAATGAAAATCTTGGGGATCTTGATCAGTTTCTTTCTTTTGATTGCCAAATTTCCAAAGTAGTCTCAAATATCTTTAATTCATTGTGAAAACCATTCTTTTCAAGACCAGTCTTTCACACTTTAGTTCACTCGTTAGTCTTAACCAAATTAGACTATTGCAATTCAATTTATGCAGGCATTAAGCAGAGTCTCCTAAGAAAACTACAAACTGCACAAAACACGGCTGCCTGCCTTATATATAGATTGCCGCATTATGTTAAAGCATTTCCTCTTCTTAAGGATCCACATTGGCTACATATCAATGAAAGAATTTCATTTAAGCTCTGTGTTCTTGTTCATCAGTTTTTTTTTATGGTATCTTACCATCTTATATGATAGATCTCATTAGGTTATCACCACGAAATGCCACCTCATCATCTAGAGAATATCTCGTATTATATTTCCCAAGTTGTAAAAACTTAACCTATAAAACCCATAATGCAAAATTTTCTTACCAAAGTACCAAACTCTGGAACGCATTACCCAAGTATATCAGACACTCGGTCCATTATATGTCATTTAGAAGTTTATTTAAAGCCCACTTCTTTAGATCTGTGTTCAGCTAATATGAAAATAATTTCTTCTTAATAGTTGTATTCTTGTATTAATATTAATTGTCTTGTAATGCTTCTTCTTAATTTGTTATGTAAGCTGTATTGAACCTTAGCTTTCTTGGGAAAATGTGGGGTAGAAATGTCATAATAAATAAATGCCCCTCAGTTCTTAAATTCTCAAATCCAACCCTTCATTTCAATAATTTTTATCTCTTTGTGTCCTCAGTTGTGCACATTACCAAGATTACTGAATGGCAATGGTTCCTGCACACCTTTCTACATTGGTACACTTTATCCACCCTTTTATTTTAACTTATTTAGCACTATTCTTCACTTTTATACTTTTATATTTTTTAATTATCAATACTCATCTTTGAAAAATACATCAAGCTCAGGGGTTGATGTTACTGCCCGACATGCATGTTTCGCCCTTAACAGGGCTGCTTCAAGGACTGCCCCCCTTTGCCATTTAGCGCCAGCTCTGCTCTACAGTTAAAGGGGAAGATCCTTTTACTGTAGAGCAGAGCTGGCGCTAAACGACAAAGGGGGGGGGGGGGCAGTCCTTGAAGCAGCCCTGTTAAGGGCGAAACATGCATGTCGGGCAGTAACATCAACCCCTGAGCTTGATGTATTTTTCAAAGATGAGTATTGATAATTAAAAAATATAAAAGTGAAGAATAGTGCTAAATAAGTTTTAAAAAAAGGGTGGATAAAGTGTACCGATGAAGAAAGGTGTGCAGGAACCATTGCCATTCAGTAATCTTGGTAATGTGCACAACTGAGGACACTAAGAGATAAAAATTATTGAAATGAAGGGTTGGATTTGAGAATTTAAGAACTGAGGGACTGTGGGAGCAAACATAATATTTTAATGCGAGTTGTTTGAAGCTCCACAGTGATTATACAGAGAAGGAAGCCATTGTGATTGTTTCATAATAAATAAATGGCCAGATTCAACCATTTCACTATAAATTTACAAGACCTTATTTACTACCGGACCAGACTATAAAACTGAATCTGGAATATCCTCCCCATTTTTTCCCTTTATAATATCCCTCTTCCTACCCCTCCCTACACTATCTAATACATCCCCCTTCCTATCCCTCCCTAACAGTTTCCCATATTAAACTACATGTTAATCTCTATACACTCCCTCCTACCATTCCCCTAACTTTTTCATCCTCCTTTTTGCCCATCTTACCTATCCACACATAAACGATTACCTCTTTACTTACAATATCATAGCTGCATCCATTTTGTATCACTTTGTTAACATGATTTCTATGTAAGCCGCATTGAACCTGCTATTGAGTGGGAAAGTGCGGGGTATAAATATTACAAATAAATAAATAAATAAATAAATAACACCTTTTTCTAGCCTCAGCAATATGTCACTTATAGCGATTAAATTCTTTCTTCCACAAAAGCTTGGCACTAGTCACAAGTTTTATGCCACTTGTTTTCTAAGAGCCTGCAATTTCATTTCATACTTATAAGTTCCCCTGAAAACCAAGAAAGTCTTTTGTTAAGCATAACCAAGGCTTTTTTTGAGGGGGTACTTGGGGGTACTGAGTACCGGCACCTTTTCCATTGTCTGCTAAAATTGACCCATGGTCCCCAAGTTTTAATGAAAGAGCTCAGGCTCTACACACCAATTCTGCCTTGTCATAGATTCTGTGACTGGTTGCAGGGGTCTGGCTATTGTGGGGTGGGTCCCTCACTGATTATCCCACCCCTGAAGGGTAGCCTAGCATTTGAGTACCGGCACCATTTTTGCTAGAAAAATGCACTGAGCACAACTCTCTTGGTCACTACTGGAGCCAGATCATCCAATACAACTGTAAAAATTGAGTCCCATCAGGGCCGGTCAAACCCGGTAAGCAGGGTAAGCACTGCAGGAGGGCGCCTGCCTTCAAGGGCGTCACTTTGCAAGCAATCAAGCTCTGCTGAGTATCTAATCTCTTCTGCTCATCTCAGTCTGGCTCTAAAGCTGTCAGCTCTCTGTCCCGTCCCCTCCCCCCCTCCCAAGCAGAGAAATATCCTCCTTGTGTTTGTCAGAGGACGTCACTGCTCCAACTGAATCTGGCTCTGAAATAATTTGTGGGAGCTCAGCTAACCTCTTTCCTCTGCCCAGAGAGGGCTCAGACAGAGACAGCACAGCAGAGCCTGGACCCTTGTTTTGTCAGAGACTGCTGTTTAGTGCTGCACCTGACCCACCCTTTTCCACCCCCACCCCCCCACCCCCAACACAGCAACTCACAGGACAGGAGGGCTAGATGCCTGCTTTCAATTCCTAACCATCACCTATCTCTCATTCCCACTTCAGTAACTCCTGTTAGTCTGTCCAACTCAGATTGTAGAATATGTTAGTTTATGCTGATTAAGTCTGTCCTAGCTAGATCCTAAGCTGTGCTCGATGGGAAGGCTATTGTGCTGCATGCAGAGTCTAACTTCTTAGGATTTCAGGTTAATTTTTGAAGAATTTGAAGAGGGGCTATCTCTGTTCTACATGTGTGACTGCAAGGCCAAGTGTCTGAATAGGGATCTGTTTGTTAGATTCTGAAATTTTGATAACACATTGTTTTTCAGAGTTGGCAAGACTGTCTGTTCTCCTAATTCCTGGTCTGTGTGCTAAGTTATTTTTCTTCTATACTGGTGTAATATTTTCAATGATGCCATGGCTGGTAAAAGGGGTGTGTCTACTGTGGGGGTGGAGCCATAGTGATCCCACCTCTGGATGGGTAGGGGCGCCGACTAATAGACTGCAGGAGGATGCTAGAAACACTAGGGCCGGCCCTGAGTCCCATTGAGGTTTTAAGGAATGTAGGGAGTACGAGATCAATCACCTTGCCCCAGAAAGTTTCATTATCTACTTTCTTACAAAATGAGATCATTCTATTAGCCCGTCTACTCAAAGGTCTAGACATACATACATTTAAGGTAAATTAGAGTACAAATGATCGGACCAAGGTATAGGCGACCAGCTTGCCAAACTGATTAAGGTTAGAGAAGAAATTGCAAGTTTATCAAGTGAATGACCCCTCTCATGAGTAGGTCCATTGTTCATTAAATATAAGCCACAATTCTTTTAAAAAAAAAGTTAAAATCTTTAACATTAACATTTTGATTATCAACAAGGTGCAAATTTAAATCACCTATCAAGAAAATTCTGGAGAATTGACTAAGGACTTGAAGGATTACTTCATTTAACAGAGATTGTACCTTTGGCCAATAGCCTGCAGGAAGATATACAAATAAAATGCAGATAAGCCTGGAGGATGAATCATCCCACAGATGGCTATATTAGAGCCAGAAGTGCTGTCAGTACAAAGAAGCCCCGTCATCTGGGACCCTGAAGCAGCTGAGCGAAATGCTGGTCATTGTTGGCCTGGGGGCGAGGAGAGTTTGAAGAATTGTTTCATTCCATATGCTACAAGTGCCGTATAAAGATAAGTGTTTTACTTTTGCATTAGCAATAATGGATGGACTTTGAAAGCTGGAAGTAGCTAAGAACAGCATCACAAGAGATTTTTTTCTGATTGACATAAAATAAAAAATAAAAAAAAAGAGATAAAAAGGAGATTTAAAGAACAGATAGCGGTATGGGGAAGGTTTTTTTTTTCCAATGATGAAGATCATTTGATCAAGTTAGCTCTTTAAATCTGTATGATTTTGAGCTCTTTGAGGCTTTTCCTTCCCTTTATGAATATCTTGATATAGTTTATACCCATCTAAAATCAAAATAGTGCTTCTCAAATAAGCACTATAATGTGATGTTAAATTCTTGAGTAGCTCAGACTAGTAGAAGAGAAATTCACTAATGTCCAAATCTCTGAGCGTGATCTCTATCAATTTCTATGATTTCCTTTTCAGCAAGTAAACCATCCCGCCCTGCAGGCTGACGGAATCTCTTAACATTACCCTGTACCAATTAGAAATAGTGTCTGGTGCACAGATCTGTGTCCCTCAGGATCCCTACTGATTTAACAGCCTTCCCAAAGAATTAAAAAACCTTATAGTGAGTGCCAAATTATTTCAAAATACTTACAACAGGTCTTAAAATTTGGACCTTGGGTTCCTCTAAACAGTTACTAAAGAAATTGCAGTCTATTCAAAACATGGCATTATGTTTGATATGTTCCTTAAAGAAGTGTGATAGTGTTTCACCCTATTTCAGGAAGAGTCATTGGCTTCCTGTTTATGCCAGTATTCTTTTCAATTTAAAAAACAATTTATATATAAGGTACTCTTTGGGTTAACCCCATTATATTTTTAGATCATTTTATTTTTTTTTACAGAAATCTAAGAAAACTAGAACTATGGTTTTATTTACTTATCCTTACTTGAGAATTATGAAAAGATCTAAGTCTGGACAATCTTTTCTCATTTCAAGCAGCTCATCTGTATAAAGCTGTTCAGAGTTTCTTGCTTTCTGCTAGAAGTTATAGTCATTTCCAAAGACAAATTAAGACATATTTGTTTAGGAAATATGTTATGGAATATAGTAATTATGGGTCATTGTGTTTAGATTTTTTTGAATTTAAAGATTTAGTTATGTCCAGCTTCTTTAAGATGTAATCCGCATTGAACTGTAAAGTATATGGCAGAATATAAGTTGTAATGTTAATGTTCAACTGGGCAACAGAAGCCTTTGAAAAGCTATATTTTGTGACATGGATTAAAAGCTTCCACCCCCATGATTGCTATATACAGTGTAGGTGAATGCAGGAAAAGCACTTGCCTAAAATCTGTGCTAATGGGTGCCGTCTGCCAAATTACAGCAAAGAGGAGATAAATGGATTGCCCTGAATAAATTGAGAGCATGTTATTATCCGTAAAAACAATTAAGCAAAGTAAATAAGGCTTAGTGATTTTTTTACTTTGTTTCTAACCCTACATTTACAGATTTCATATTCTCTCTAAGATAACAAAGTTCTCAATTTTGAAGTCTGTTGCTGTTACAGGAGCATATATGGGGAGAAGCAGATGAGCATGGATCTTGGGGTGAGAATTCTGAAGATCTCGAGGGCAGAGAAACAATTGACAAGCAGTGGCCAAAGCCAGAAGAATGTTTAGGCTCAATAGATAAGCGATATAATGAGCAAAAAGGGGGAGGTCATAATGTCTGTATGTAGCAGCAGTTCTCAACCAGTGCCCGAGGGGGGGGGGGGGGGTCATAGGGTTGGCACACAAACAGAGCAGTGGGAGATTTTCTGTAAAGTTTGCAGCATGTCTCTATCTTCCCTTCCCATCCCACTGCGGATCCAGCATCTCTCCCTTGTTTTACCTCACCCCCCCACCCCCCCCCCCCCCCCCCAGTCTCTCAAATCTGACCTCTTTACCGGCAGTGGCAATGATAAGACCATGTCTGGGCCGAATGGGAGCCTTTCCTCTGCCATGTCCTGCCCCTCTGATGCAACTTTCTGTTATGTGTGGGCGAGATGCTCCCATTCAGCCCAGGCAGGACCTTATCACTGCTGCTGCCACTGGCAAAGAAATCAGGTTTGATGGACTGTGGGGGTGCAAGAAAGGATGAGGGAGAGGTGTTGGACTCATGGAGGGGGATGAGGGAAGAATAGGAGCGATGCTAGTCTCATGGGGGGTTTGAGGGAGGAAGAGGGAGAAGTACTGCACTCCCAGGGAGGGGAGAGGCTCTGGACCCATAGGAGGAGGTGGCAGTGGCTTACCAAGGGTGGGGCGGTCTGCCCCGGGTGCACACTGCAGGGGGGGGGGTGCAGGGAAAAGTCACGGGGCTGTCAGCTCCGCTAGTTCCCTACTCCCTCTCATGTTACTTCCTGTTCCGAGACAGAGGGAGCAGGAAACCGGCAGAGCCAACAGTCGTGCGGCTGCTCCCGGCACCCCAGGAGGTAAGAGCAATGCACCGCGGGGAGTGTTTTGAGGTGATGCGCCAGGGGGGATGATGATACTGCACCCATGGAGGGACACGCTGCATCCATGAGGGTACGCAGTGGCGATCCGCCCCATGTGGCAGCCGACCAAGGAACACCACTGGGAGGTGGAGGGAGGGAAGGAGAGGGAAATAGAGAGATGATGGACCTGTAGGGTGGAGAGGGACAGGAGAGATGCTAGACTTGGGGGGGGGGGGGAACAGGAGAGAGAGAGAGTATCGTTTATTTCAGTTTCTATACTGCCTGGTTCAAAAACAAGATCACTGTGGTTCACAACCCTAACAAGACAAAACAAAAAAAGCCAACAACAAAAAAAGGAACTCCAACTTAAAGTAGTAAAGATACACCCAAACAAGACCACATACACTCTAACTTCAATCATAAGCACAATCAACAACCACAAAATAAATTATTACTGCTATCAAAACTCATACCTGGCCTCAATCTCCACTAACTCTCTGGAAGAGTGACAGCACAAGCCATTCCAAAAAAAAAAAAAAAAGAGCTTTTAGGAGGCATTTAAAATACGGAGGAGACTATACTCCCCTTAGAGACCTGATGTCAGACTATGGATGAGGAAACTGGGGAGAGAGGGGACTGGAGATGTCAGACTATTGGGGGAGGGACAGAGTGAGTAAGAGAGAGAGAGATGCTGGACTGTGGGAGATGGAGGGAAGGAAGAAGATGTGGCTATACAAACCCTCAGGCTATGTACCTTCTTGGATTGTGTAAGTGGTAAACCACAGTTAGCAGGCTATCATTTCCAGCGTGTGTTTTGCCTCCTACACAAAACAAAGGAAGGGTACACAAAGGTGGAGGTGTGCTGGTTCCCTACGTAAAATTAATCAGAGTAAAAAGGGGGAAGTAGGGAGAGTTGGCTCTTCTCAAACACCGAAGGAGACATGTAGATGGATAATAGCCTTTATTACAAATCATCGCTTTTGATGGTTTGTAATAAAGACTCTTACCCATCTACACGTCTCCTTCGGTATTTGAGAAGAGCCAACTCTCCCTACTCCCCCCTTTTTGTCTTGCCTCCTACACAATCCAGGAACGCACAGGGCATTGGGATTTGTTTACTGTTTACCTGCAGCTGCTATCCCCTCTGCTGAACATTGAAGCTGCACTTTTTTTTGGGGGGGGAGGGTGGAGGAAGAGGTAGAGAGAAGGAACTGCTGGAGCATAGGGGTGGAGGGAAAGGGAGAGGGGCCAGGAAGTCGCTGGACCATAAGTGTTGGGGGAAAGGGAGAGGGGACAGGGAAATGCTGGACCACAGGGGTGGAGAAGAAAAAGAGGTGAAGGGGTAGGGAGACACTGGGCTACAAGGGTATAGGAAGGGAGAGGGAGGGGAAATGTTTGATATGGTGGAACCACGTAGGAGAAATCATGTGGGTTTTCACAGAAATGAGTGAAAGGAGAATGGTAAGTAGTACAAAATGAACAAATACATGAGATATGACAAACTTAGAGGGTAATTATATAACAGGTTGTCTAGTTGAGAAAGCAAGAAGGCACCTGTTTTTTTGCCTATTTTATAAAGACACATGAAGTATCTGTAAAACACTAGGGGTAAACAGCAGAAATCACTACTAGATTGAAGCCACATTTACGTAGATGTTAATATGTAAAGTAAATGTGTATATGCTTATGTTATAAACTACACGAGATCCAAGAGGGCGACCACAAGCTAAGTTCTTGCTGTTTGCAATTTGCTCTGACCATGGAGAAGGGTAAAAGTAGACAATTGAGATGATCCTCTCACCCATCTGCAGTACCTTTTGCAGGTTCCATTGATTCTTTTGTGACTCATGGAGGGCAGCAACAGGAAGGTCTGGTTTTGAGCTCACTGGGGTTGGAACTCCTGAGAGTACAGCAGGTCTAATTCCCTCAGCCTGAGGTGATGCTGAGCCTACCTTGAGGACCCTGCCTCTTCAGCTGTGTGCAGCAAGCTCTCCACTCCCTGAGGTGCAATGTTTGGTGCAAGGGGGAGCCAAGGCAGCTGGGGGGGGGGGGGGGGGATAAGGAGTAAAGGTGCAAGTTATTGGTCTGAGTGAGAGAGCTGCAGTATAACTAAGTTTCAGGAGCAGTAGGTATGATAATATACTATAGGGGAAGTTCTACTCAAGAATCTCCTGGTGCTGGTAGAGATTTGGGAGAAGTCCCTTTGAATGTGGCAATTTTGCTTCCTGCAGTTCTTGTGAGTAAACCTTTGGTTATGAATTTAGATTCAATCTGGTTTGCCATTTCTGATAGAATGTGGCCAAAACCATAGCTGAAACTGAAACCATTGCCCCTGGCAGAGAGCCATCCATTAGATTTCCCTGGGCCTAGCTTAGAAGCCAGTCAGGGCAGGAGGAATCCCCAGTCTCTCCTGCCCATGCCGGCTCTGCAGTTAAAATGGCTGCCGTGAATTCCTGCAGCAGTATCACAAGATTCTCACAGGAGATAGTGGCAACCATTTTGAGACTGGAACTGGCGTGGGAAGGAGCACTCCCCATTCGCTCCTGAATTTGTAAGAAACCATGAAGAAACAAAAGATAAGTAGAGTGGTCTCAAAAACCAAAGAAGGTAAAACCACTATAATTTAAATTCAACAGAATAAAACACCCAACATGGCCGTGTTCGTCGAATGGCTGCATCAGGTGTAACAAAACAAGTGAATGACATATTGCTGGTGAACTAGATTCATGTTTCCTGAAGAGTATTTCCTGGCAGTATTAGTCTGGAGGATTACTATATTTTATTAACTGATCTTGGCTTTATCTTCTTTGGTTTGTCTTCTATATATGGGTATATGGGGGCAATTCTATAAAGTGGTATCTAAATATAGGCATGACAAAGAAGCACACTTAGCACCAATTCTATTATGGTATTATGGTACTCCTAACCTGTTATAGAATAGTAGTGCAAAACCATTTTAGCTTAATGAAACTTAGACACCACAACTTATGCCAGGTCAATGGCAAGCATAAGCTGGTATGCCTGAGTGCACCTTGCAATGTGTACATCTGATGCTAATCTATAAGGATGATCCTAAAAAACACATGGGCAAGCGGTCTGCTACTCCCAGTAGAATGAAAGATGAAGAAGCAGACGCGGTAAAAGCTAGATTAAAGGCCTTTATTGTAGAAAAAGGGATTAAAAGGCACCTGATGCAGCCATGTTTCACTCAGCAGAGCTGCTTCAGGGGCGATACTTATACCTCAAGGTGTAATAATGTCACTTTACCAAAGGTAAAAGCCCTGAGGTGTAATACTGCCAACCAGTGGCGTTCCTAGGGGGGCTGACACCCGGCCCCCCGGGTGCAGCGCCCCCCCAGAACAGTGCGACGCCCCCCCCCACCGGTGAAACCCCCCCCCCCCGATCCCCCGGCAAAATAACCCCCCCCCCCCCGGGTGCACGCCGCTGGGGGGGTGGTGGGTGCTGCGCGCCTGCCGGCTCTTCATTTTCATGCTCCCTCTGCCCCGGAACAGGAAGTAACCTGTTCCGTGGCAAAGGGAGCATGAAAACGAAGAGCCGACAGGCGCGCGGCACCCCCCCAGCAGCGTGCACCCGGGGCGTACCGCCCCCACCGCCCCCCCCTTGGTACGCCACTGCTGCCAACGCACCCAGGTAAAACAGACCATTCAGACACGGGATCTCTGCTCATTCAACCTACCTTTCATCGTGTCTGCTTCTTCATCTTCCATCCCACTATTCTATAAGGTGCATGTGTTGCTAGCAGAGACATAGCCAGACTTGACATTTTGGGGGGCCCAGAGTTAACATGGGAGGCTCTAGGCACATAGGAGTGAGTAGTGTTTAGGAGTATACCAAATAATGCCTTAGAGTGTACGTTATGATGGATTTCTAAGTAAACAGTCAACATAAACCACATTCACACTTATGGAAACTTTGGAAACCCGGACATTTTTAAATCTCTTCAGTTACTCACAGAACACAAACCAATTCTCACCAATTATAGAATAAAGGACCAAAAATTAGAAAAGGAAATACTAAGAAATCACATTCTCTATAAGCAGTACAGCACAGGAGAAATAAAAATAAGAATGTATTATCTACTGTAGAAAGCAAAATGCAAGATCACTTTCTACCCCAAAATAAAACCCACACATAAATTATCTGGATACCTTTGAAATGTTAAAAACTCGTGGGCCACGGTTTATATGAAATTGTTTAACCATCTTTAGGTTTTGCCTTTGGGTTAACAAGCAATACCATCTGCATGTACAGTCTAGATAAACAAATTTAAACAACCAATGTTGAAGGCATATGCCCATAATATGAAATACTTGGTAGCAATAATGAAACAGTGATGGAATATTCACATAGCAGGCGGCCAACAGATTTATTTTCCACTGAAAACAATTAACTTTGTATGAACTTGGTGGCTAATACTATGCTGTTTGCTATTTTGTATTTTGGCTGTGTATTGTTTGCCTGCATAGTAAAACTTCACTTGCAAATATTTTTCTAACATAGCTTTAATTAACAAAAGCACATGATTTCATGCTGGATCACATCCATACATGTGACCTGACAAAATGGAGAAGATAGTTGCTTCTTAACACAGACTGCACTATTTCAAAACAAGAAACCCAAGAAAGGGAAGCTGCTGGGCTAGCTGGATTTGAGACATGGCGTCAAGAAAGTTTTCACACTTAATACAAATTTCAATAACATCTGTTGAGAGAAAAATAAGGCCACCTTTACTTTTCTGTGTTATCAGTGAATACAGTTTGCTGCCACTATCATCACTCAAAACGTTTATGCAGGGTTCACAATGTAGAGATGTTTTCAACTTAAGAACAACAAATCCAGCAATACCTACAACATTTTTTTCTGAACACATGGACAGATGGGCATGTCTTGGGATATAAGTGCAACCATGGTCTGGTATTACTCTTTCATAAGGATCAGAATTGTGATGCTGGAAGTGTTACTTTGGCTGTGTAATTGCTTGATACGGTTAAAATGGGAAGTTTCCAGAGGCAGGCAATTTACCTTGGAGAATACCTTGCAGATTATTATGCACAAACATTTTGAACTGCCTAGTTGATGGGTTGTTGCTACAGCCTACGAGATGCCGAATTTTGCCAAATAGTAACTCTACATGATCTAGGCTTACTTTAAAGGCACACAGGAATCTTATCTGAATGCAGGCTTACCAATCAGGAAGTTATAGAGCATCAGCAAGCTGTCAATGCAAACTGTAAACTCCAGGAATCCAGTTTTATGAACTGAGTCTAACATAGACTTGCCATGTCTGGACTCCTTCAAAGACATTATATAAGACTGTACAGTGTGTAAAATTGCAAGCAGCTATATTAGAACCTTGACATTTCAAATTTCGCAACGTCAGTACATCAGAAAGACAATTAAACATGCAAATAAATTTAACAGTCGCTTCACAGTCAACTAAGAAATGATTTACGCTGATATTACAACAAGGACATCCCATCAAGCTATGCATCCCCCCCCCCCCACCCCAGGAAAAAACCTTGCCTTTTACAACCAAACAAACTTGAAGAAGGAATAAATATATACCACAGAACTGGAAAATGTTGGCAACTGACTCTGGACTTCTACATGAAGGTAGTTCTGCCCTCATTAATAAAAATATTTACTTCTGTGGGTTCTTGAACTATTGTGAATTGATGAAGATTGCTGTTATTTCTAACAAGTGGTATTTTTCCTTGTTTGTCTTTAAAAAGCTTTCAATAGATATTAAAAAAACTAGTAATTGATGACAATTATACTTAAAGATTTAGACTTGTAAAATGTGCTGGCTACATGTGGAAGTGGCATCACTTACACAAGAAGGTTGCAAAATAGCTGTTCCATCAGAAAATGCTGGTAAAATGGCTGCTCCTGCTGTGTGTGCCTAGGTTTACCATTTGTCCAGTTTTACCTAGACATGTCCTTTTTTTGAGGACCCTGTGGGACGTCCGGGCGGCTTTTTCCAGCCTACCCGTTTGTTCGGGTTTGCAGACAAACCCTCAAAAAGAGGACAAATAAGTCTCCTGCTTGCTAGCGGCACCACTTCAAAATGGCTGCCGAGACTTCAAGCAGTGGCATCGTGAGACTTCCAGAAGTCTTGTGAGGTCACCGCTTGAAGTGTGAGGGCCTTTCCTGCCCCTAAGAGGCCACTAGACCACCAAGGCATGATAAGCTAGGGGAGGGGAGGGGATGTGGAATGTGGGTAGAGGGTAGGGGAGTGAGGGAGCTGTAAAAAAAGGTGGGTGGAGGGAGGCTGGAAAAATATTTGGGGGATGGGAAATATATAGAAGGGGATGGCTTTCTTTGGAGAGGTCAAGTCAAGGTGACTGTGGCGTGGGGGAGGGGTGGGATGGGATGGGGAGGGGGCATGGCAGAGGGTATGGGGGTAGGGAAGGGACATGGTGGGGTGGGGAGGGGGTATGGCTATTGGTGTCCTCTTTTTTGTCAGGGCAAATATGGTAACCCTATGGGTGCTGGTAAATACAAATGCACTCCTCCACGATCTTATCCATATTTTTCAAAAGGCTTCACGTTCAGCAGAGCCTTTTGTAAAATACCACCGGAATTTAGCATGTCCTGACCTAGATGTCTCAATTCAAATCTCAACATTTTATATAAAATGGCCTTTCACATATGAAATCTCTCACAACTGCTGGACTATTCAGAAACAGCAGGAGGTGTTAGAGGTCAAAAATAGCACTTTATTTTCTGTTTTGGTCAAACTGGAATTCCTGTTGTTTGCACCTGGTGGTACAGCCCTATCCATCGTATTACCAGTGTTAGAATTCCATAGTTACCTTAAGGATGTCCCCCTTGCAGAAGCTGAGCTCATCCTCTGCTGTGGCACTGAAGTCATATCTGGCGATGGCTTCCATCCTAGGACCCTGGCATGGGCAAGCAGGCTAACCAGGCTGAAAAAGAGAAGCAGAAAGCACTTGGTAAAACAAGATACCAAAGGATCTCCGAGGGGCATGTTTTTAAATTTTACTGTGAGGGACATTTTGAAACATGTGCACTAAGAAAGAGAGAGGTCTTAAAACTCTATGGACATGTATCAAATTGATCAAGAATGGAAAGATCCAGACTATACTAGAAATCAGGATATTTGGACTATTTCCTGGAGCAGAGGGAAAAGAGGGCAGTGCTGGATTCTGAATCAGCAGCTTCAGACTGCTCAGAGCTCCCAGACTACTCTTCATAGTTACTGGGATTAAAAAAAAAAGGTTTTATGCAAACGGAAGATACACGGCCTTGACAACAAATACACCAAAAGTCTGTATAGAACACTTGTAGAGAAGAGGGTGTTGTATATGCTGCAGACTCATGTATATAGTTAATCATATGGATGACCTTTCTGTGATTGACAAATGCAGTGTATAAAGTTACTCATCAAAATTACCTAGAATTATGCACTATGTTAAAATGTTTTATTATGTATTGTGTTGACAATACAAGTAGTATACTATCGGTCTCATTTTCGAAAGAGAAGGACGACGTCCATCTTTCGACACAAATCAGAAGATGGACGTCCTTCTCACAGAAATGTCCAAATCAGTATAATCGAAAGCTGATTTTGGACATCTCCAACTGCACTCCATTGCAGGGACGGCCAAAGTTCAAGGGGACGTGTCAGAGGTGTAGCGAAGGCGGGACTTGGGCCTGCCTAACACTTGGACGTCCTTGACCCACAATTGAAAAAAAGAAGGTCGTCCCTGACGAGCACTTGGTTGTTTTCACCTGGACCTGTTTTTCTTATGACTAAGGCACAAAAAGGTGCCCGAAATGACCAGATGACCACTGGAGAGAATCGGGGATGACCTCCCCTTACTCCCCCAGTGGTCACTAACCCCCTCCCACCCTCAAAAACATGTTTCAAAATATTTTGTGCCAGCCTCAGATGTCATACTCAGGTCCGTGACAGCAGTATGGAGGTCCCTGGAGCAGTTTTAGTGTGTGCAGTGCACTTCAGACAGGCGGACCCAGCCCCATCCCCCCTACCTGTTACGTTTGCGGAGGAAACAGCGAGCCCTCCAAAACCCACCACAAACCCACTATACCCACATCTAGGTGACCCCCTTCACCCATAAGGGCTATGGTAGTGGTGTACAGTTGTGGGTAGTGAGTTTTGGGGGGCTCAGCACGCAAGGTAAGGGAGCTATGTACCAGGGAGCAATTTATGAAGTCTACTGCAGTGCCCCCTTGGGTACCCAGTTGGTGTCCTGGTATGTCAGCAGGACCAGTGCACTACAAATGCTGGCTCCTCCCACGACCAAATGGCTTGCATTTGGTTGTTTCTGAGATGGACGTCCTTGGTTTCGATTATCGCCGAAAATCAGAAATGACCAAATCTACGGACGACCAAATTTAAGGATTTGGACCTCCCTGACGGTATTTTCGAAATGAAAGATGGACGTCCATCTTGTTTCGAAAATACGGGTTTCCCCACCCCTGGATCGGGACGTTTTGTGAGGACGTCCAAATCAAAACTTGGACGTCCCTTTCGAAAATGCCCTTCCACGTCATACTTTGTTTGAATATTTTTTACTGCTGTAATTTTTTATTCCTCATGTTTGACTTATTCTTGCTTCAAAAAGGCAGTGAATAAATCCGAATAAAGAAATAAAAAGTCTGCCGTTAGCTAGTCTACCTAATTTTCAAAAGGAAAGTACATGAAGACCAGAACATCAAATTTGACATTAAACTAAACTAGAAAGAAACCCCACTGGGAAAGCCTTCCCTTTTAGCTACCAACCCTGCCTGTTTATAGAGGTAAGACAAGAAGTTAATTATGTTATAAATAATCTGTTGATTTGCCACACAAGTAAGAAGCTCTGGAACAGGGCCGTGCCTAGGGTCTCTGGTGCTCCCCTGCAGACTATCAGTTGATGCCCCCCCTGCCCCCCCCCCCCCCCCCCCCCCCCCCGTGTGGCACAAGATGCAAAGGAAATAGGAGCTGAAAGATGGAGTGCATCTTTGTGGGATTGCTGAACAAATAGAGGGTTTACAACCACTTAGCTTTTCGTGCTTTCATGTTCATGAAATTAGTAATTAAATCTTTGATATCTAACTGGGCACATATATCATTCTCAATAGCAATCATGGCAAGGCTTACAAGCCTTTCTTGCGAAATACTTGATCACAAATAATCCTTTATAATAATTCTCACCTCCAACAGGATGTGCCTGGGACCGTGCCTCCTCGGAGGTGGTCTGCTAGGCAGGCATGCACTGACGTCAGTGATGTCAGTGACAGCTGATACCAAAGCAAGGGGAGGAGTAGGGAAACATGCGGAGTGTGTTTCCCTACTCCTCCCCCTGTGTTACAGCCCACTGCACCCCCCTTCCGCGACCCAGTCGACCCCCCTTCTCGGCAAAAAACCATCCCCTGCCGCCGTCCAGTACCTGTGCTGACGGGGGACCCCAACCCCCATCAGCCGGTCCTGTGCTGGCCTTCGCGCCGTTGCTTCTTCAATGATCTTCGGTTCAAGTTCCTCTGTGTGCATCTGACGTCAGACGCACGCAGAGCAACTTGGACACAAAATCATTGAAGAAGCAACGCCTCGAAGGCCAGCACAGGACTTCTGCTGATGGGGGTTGGGGTCCCCTGTCAGCACAGGTACTGGATGGCGGCAGGGGACGGTTTTCGCCGAGAAGGGGGGTCGACTGGGTCGCGGAAAGGAGGGGGTGAAAACGGAGGGACAGCAGAGTCTGGAACAGCGAGGGAGGGAGGGTGGGGGTTGGCCTTGCTAGTGCCCGTTTCCTTCCCTTTTGAAACGGGCATTTTTTACTAGTTTTTTTAATGATTTTTAACCGTGAAAATGATCGCTCACCACTTACCACACAGACAGAAATTGTCAGCAATATTCTTAGAAACAAATTGCTATACATTGCAAAATAAGATAGCAGATGTAAATTCTCAAAGTGGACATATTCCAAACACTAAAATGAAATAAAATGATTTTTCTCTACCTTTGTTGTCTGGTGACTTTCTTTTTCTGATCATTGATAAGTCTCTGACTCTAAAGTTTAGCAATTTCATTAAAGCAAAATATATTTTCACATATCACAGACTCTTCCTATCCAAACACCAAAAAAAACAATCAGATTTTCACTTACCAGCTCTTCTACACTACACGTCACCTAAACTTCCTCTTTTGAAACTACTGTTGGAACCACCAGCCAATGAAATGGCTTTTGGCTGTAGCTATCCGGTTACCTGATAATTATGCACACATCATTGCAGTCATGCCCTCCTCTGGGTGTACATGCTTAGAAAAAAAACCCCAAAACTTTGAACCACTTACAGATTTTAACAATTACACTATTTAGTTTTTATTTCTCCCCAGTCTCACTTGCACATCTCCCTCCAAACCTGGCTGTTCTCTTTAATTTGAATGTTGTTCAAGCTCACCCTGAATGAGGAGTTCTTCCCACACCAAAGACATATATAGCACTGGTTGTATTCTTTCAAACAACTTCCGCAGAGCCTGCCTGCCTCAGTGAGCACTGCGGTCGGGGAGGGTAGGGGAGAGAGGAGAATCACAGCTTCAGGTAAAACATTTTGCAAGTGAGCTAACCTCAGGAAAAAGGTGCTGGTAGGGCAAGCACCGTGGCGGCGCCCTCCAGAGGTGGCTTACTGCGCTGGCACGGCCCTGCTCTGGAATGGATCGGAAAGAGAAGGTGCAGGCTGGGGCTAGGCTGGGGAGGTGGGGGGAGAGTGTGCTGGGATCAGAATGGGGCAGGAGGAGAGAGGACTGGGGCTAGGCTGGAGGAAGGGAGATGGCTGGGGTCAGACTGGGATTAAGGAGAAAAAGTGTTAGGGAGAGAAAGGAAAGAGCGCTGAGGTGGTGCTGGGATAGGGGCTGGAGGACAGTTTTTAACCTGTCATTTCTGATAGGCAGTTTCACTAGTGCTAACATACTTAAGGAGAGATCTCTTGAGGCATTTGCCAAGTTGTACTCGCCATATCCACTGCACCTTTGCATGACTGGAAACTCCATCTGGATCCCACTTCAGAGTTCTCCTTTTAAATCAGGCAATTGAATGTAAGCAATAGGTGAAAACAGTCAAAGCACCAAGCCAGTGATAAATGATGATCACTACGTTCACATCCTATGACTTCAGGAGAGTGCACATGGGGCTGTAACCCCATTTACAGTGTGTTTCAACCTAGCTCTTTGCCCTTTATGATGGGCATCTGACACTAAGGTGCTTAAGCAAATAAGCATTGCCATATTGGGTCAGATCGAAGGTCCATCATGCCCAGTATCTTGTTTCCAACAGTGGCTAATCCAGGTCATAAGTACCTGGCAAGATCTCAATAGAGTAAAACAAATTTTACTGCTGCTTATCCTAGGAATAAGCTGAGGATTTTCCCAAGTCCATCTTAATAATGGCTTATAGACTTTTCTCTTAGGAACTTGTCCAAACCTTTTTAAAACCCTGCTACGCTAACTACTTTGACCACATTCTTTGGCAGTGAATACGTATTTGCATATAGCCATTTGTTTGTTCTTTTTGGGTTTAGTTCATTCCCCTCCTCACCTCTCTCTTCTGGTCATCTGTGTAATAGGCAGGGAAATACCGAGCCACTCCCCTGGTCATGGATGTACATTATAATTCAATTCAGAATAGGCCAGTAAGTGTTGCAGTGGAACAACAAATGGGGCACCCTTCCCCAATTCTTCCCCAGGATCTGGAAGCACACTAGCCGATACTGAAAGCAATTTAAGCAGGCAGGAGAGGCTCTTCCCGCTTAAACTGCCTGTCCCTGCTTCCCACCCACCCCCAATATTCAGCGGTACTAAAGATGGCAGTGCCACTGAATATCACCTATGACCACCGCCAAAACAAAGTCGGTCAGGGGTAGTACTGGATGTGGTGTTAGGGAGGAGCCTGTAGTTTTGCGGGTGCTAGCAATATTCAATGTCAGCACCCTCATAGTTAAGCGGGTTAATTTAAGACAGCTCAAAAAGCTATGCGGTCCCAGCACTGAATATTGGCCAGGACCCGCATAACTATTGTTGGCCCTGAAAGCCCCCCCCCCCCCCGATCCCCTTCCTGGTCTCTTAAAGAGCATCCCCTTGCTCCTACCCCCTCCTCCTAGCTCATGATGCCTAAAGTCCCTCCCCCCTTGAACAAGGTCCCTCCGAGATCTAGGTAGGCCCCCCCATGATGGTCTGTGGGGGCAGGAGCGAAGCCCCCTCTCTCCTGCTCCTTGTGGCAGGCCTTTGTAAATGGGTGCCAGCGGAGATCGGGGGCTTTCAGGGCCAACAATGATTATGCAGGTCCCGGCCTATATTCAGCTGGGGCCACTTAACTGTCTTAATCAGGCCTCAGCTGAATATCAACTGGGACCTGCATAGACTCTGGTGGCCATTCCCATGACATTTAGACCCTAATATTGTGCCAGTGCCCAGATATGGCCTGGCATTAAATACTGGGGGCTAATCTAGCTGACCGTCATTGGCTGAATATCAGATGGATTATCTCTGCAGTTCTCTTAGCCCTGTGTCAGGAGCTAAGGACATACACTAAATTAGAATTGGCAGTAGAGGCCAACCAAAACTGTAATTTTTTCAGTTTCTGCCAAAACCGAAACTACTTCTGAAACCGTCTAAACACTTTTGGCCGAAACCAAAACTGTAGCCGAAGCCAAAACTGAAACCAAAAACTAAAGTTTGATTATGTGAATGTGAACCAACGAGGCCTACTGGAGATTGTCAGAGCTTGTAGTTGGTCGCTCTCTGCTAAACCCACAGAAAATTATTACTGTCTAGTCCCAGGAACTGCAAGCATAGGCTGATAACTGGGAGATCCATTTTATCAAGGACTTCTCAACAAGTCTGTCATGTTTAGGTTCCCAAGTCAATGCAGATGTAGTTAAATGTCCTCTGAAACAGGAACTTTGTTAGAACATACCAGCCTTTTATGCTTACCCAAACTGTGCACAAATAACTAGAGAAAGTAGCATTGAGATGTTTCCCATTTTGTATTTAGTTATAAAACTGATTAAAGACAAGTATGATATAGATTATTTCTAAAATAGGGTAAAGGAGTCCAGACACTGGTCTACACTGTGGACATTATACCAGCCTGATCCACAATCCAGAATAAAAAAGCCTATTGATATTACTGAATGCAAAGACTAACGGGCCCAATATTCAGACCGTGGTAGGCAGTCCGCATAAGTGCCACGATCGACGCTGACTCCGGATATTCAATGCCAGGCCATTTCTGGTGGCAAAAATTGAATATCCTTTTTTTTTTTGGCCAGCTCAAACTTAACCAGCTAAGTGAATATTCAACACTGGCCGGTTAAGTTTATAGTGGCTGAAGAAAAGACTGCTATTTAGGTGGTCCAATTTGGCCACTACACTTAGCCATCCAGCGCTGGAATATTCGCGAATAGCCGGCTATATTGCGCAATATAGCCAGTTAGCTGCTATGTGCTAACTGCGAATATTCAGTGGAGATAACCAGCTATCTCCCGCTGAATATTAGCAGTTAGGCAGCTAAGTGCTATTTAACTGGCCAGGAGTTGGCACTGAATATCGGCTGGCATATGCTCTAAAAAATTACAATCAAGAGCAATACATTTCTCAAATTATTTTCTAATATATAAACTTCAATCCATTGTAATATTATTTCCCTACTAACACTATAAGCTGACCAGGGGTTCAGCTTTCCCAGGAGAAGCTTTAGGGCACGCTCCTAGTCTGCCCATAGCTCTGCCCAGCTCCGCCCACAGCTCCGCCCATGACACCTCACTGACTTGGCCCAGGACACCAGCAGCAGCTTCTGTTTCCAGTGACAACAGGAGACACCGTAATAAAATGTCATCTCTTACTGCTGCGGGACCAGTCCACAGCTCTTATCACCAGACTGGTCCCACAACAGCAGGAGATGACATTGTATTAAGGCGTCTCTTTGCTGCCACTGGAAGGGGAAGCTGCTTAGCGGGAGATCCTGGATCACCAGTGGGAGTGTGGAAGATGACCCACAAAAGCAGGAGTCTCCTGCTCAATGCGGAAGACTTGGAAGGACTGGTACTCACTGTTCCCTCTAAGCTGAGCAGGAGTCCTCCACATACTGTCATTCCAATGGGGGGGGGGGGGAGCTATTTCACTATCACATTTTCAATAATGAGGGACAGGCAAGCTCTGAAGGGCTCCAGGGAACCTGCCTGTCCCTAATGATTGAAAACACAATTTTGAAGCACAACCCCCACCCCTCCACCACCACCACAAACACACACACTGGCAGCGATGAAATTGGAAGACTCTCACTCAATTTAGAGCAACCATTCCCAACCCAGTCCTCAGGTCACACCTAGTCCCATCAGGATATCCACTATGAATATGCAAGAGATAGATTTGTATGTGCTACCTCAATTGCATGCAAATCTAACTCATGAATATTCATTGCGGATAGCCTGAAAACCCGATGGAACTAGGTGTGGGCCAAGGACTGGGTTGGGAATGGCTGGCTTAGAGGGAACAATGCTGGTACCTGTGCTTGAAAACAATCGCTGTAGGTTCCTTTCTTATACAATCCAGCTTCTGCACACACAAGTTTGATTAAAATGCTACATCTTCATCATACCCAACAGAGCCTGGAAATTCTTTAGAATCACCCAAATAGTATCCAAGCCAGAACATATATAATAATTTAAATAATGAATTTTACTTCCAAGCAAAATAGCTTCTGCACACATGGATCTCAGCTAAAGAAAACTGAAATTAAAAGCCACAGTGCTTTTACAATGGCTGACTTTGTGCCACGTTTGGAGTGACAGCTGATGTCATATCTCTACAGAAAGGCTAATTGCTAAGGAGCTTATCATCCCAAATTTACAGACTTAAATTCTCACTAAACTTTTGTATTAAAAGCATTTATTTGGAGCACTCTGCCATATAAACTACTACGCAAGATCATACGTAACTGCAATATTCTCCTATTCTTGTACTCAAATTATATCTAACCGATCAGGATTTCTGGATAGCCCCAATAAATATGCACAAGATAGATTTACATATATCATGCATGTTCTAGAGCAGCAGTTCTCAACTCGGTCCTCAATACCTGCCCAGTCTGCTTGTCAGAATATCCATGAACACATATTTATATCCTAGTGTTCTGGAACAAGGGTTGTGAACTCAGTCCTCGGGATATACTCAGCCAGTCAAGTTTTCAGGACACCCACAATGAAAACACATGAGATAAGATGTGCATACAATGGAGGTAGTGCATGTAAATTTATCTCATGCATATTGATTGTGGGTATCTTGAAAACCTGAATGGCTGGGGGCATCCCAAGGAGTGGGCTGAGAACTCGTGTTCTAGAGGGAACCACAGTTTGCATCTCCTAGCTAGAGGACTCTTACTGTAATCTGTGCTAGGTAGGAGAGGAAACAATCACAGGGGTGGAAGAGACGGAGTAAAGCATCAAGATGATATCATCTTGGAAATCAGAATGCATTTATTCAAATGAACTGGATATACAAGTTCCAGCCAGGTAAACTCAACAGAGTCTGTGTTTCAGCTTCTCAGCCTTCATCAGGAGTCAACTTTAAACAAACAAACAAAAAAAAAGTGAAATCTGCTGAGGTTTTCCTGAACACAAATCTTGAAGTAATATTCTTGTTCAAAAAACAAGAGGAATAAGCCTTCTGACCAATATTCTTTAATCAAAAAACTTTCATGAAAACACTAGAGTAACCTGATGAAGGCTGAGAAGCCGAAACACAGACTGTGTTGAGTTCACCTGGCTGAGGCTTGTATATACAGTTCGTTTGAATAAAAGCATTCTGATTTACAAGATAGTATCATCTTGATGCTTTACTCTCGTTCACCCCTTTTGATTGCTTCGGTTGTTGCGTTTCTGGAAGTTTTTGGTTTTCCATTTTTGACCTAGGTAGGAGAGGAACACGCCATTTAATAAAGAGGCTGGAGAAAGCAATCAGTTCAAGTCTACAGCTCTTTGTGACCCTGGGCAAGTCACTTAACCTTCCGTTGCCCCAGATTGTGAGCCCGCTAGAGACAGAGAAAAGTATCAACATATAGGGACCCTTTTACAAAGGCATATAAGGGCCTGTGCATATCCAGCGCACACCAAATCGGCATTACTGCTAATCTACTGCGTGCCCCAGGCAGTAATTCTGAATTTGTTTTCTACCATGGGGTGCCTACCCGGTGGGAAACGGAAGTTGGTGCATGCTGTGTGCTTACCATGTGGATAGCAAGTGGGACCTTACCACTAGGTCAATGGGTAGAGGTAAGGTCTCAAGCCAAAAATGGACATGCACTGGTTTCAATTTTAGCTCACATCCATTTTCTGACCCCTTAAAAAAAAGGTCCTTTTTTTCTAGATGTGGTAACAAATGGCCCAGCGAGCACCCAAAAGATGTACTCGCATTACCGCAGACCACTTTTTACCATGGCTTAGTAAAAGACCCCATAATAAATGGAAACCTCTTTGGTTGTACCACAGAAATGTGGTAAATCAAATGCATTACCCATAATACAACTTTCTCGTCTCCACCCTTTGCCTTTGTACACTTTTTACCCCCCCCCGGTCAGCAGACTTTTAAAGGAATACCAAAGAAAATGGTGTACTTTGCACACTTATCTAGAGGTCAGAAGGCATTGTTTATTGCTCTGCATGAACAATAGGGGTCTGGATGCCTGCCCTTTTTGGTATTATTTGGGAGGGGGAGCTGTTGAACTCTAGTCCTTGAATGCTGAAAACAGATCTAGATATCAGGATGTTTGCAATGAATATTTATGAAACATATTTATGTCTCTTTGAACCATGACACAGGTTCATTTGCATATTTTGGTTATCTTCAAAGCTGGAAAAGGAACTTGAGGATCAGAACTCGTCAACCTGTCCCTCTGAGTATATGAGAAATCTGCCACTGTGCACACCTTTATGTGCATAACCCATGAGGTAATTTTATAAGCGGCCTTTTACACACATATAAATTATGGTTTACATGCAAAAATAATCTTATATATAATTATGCCCTAATTGCATAAGCAGGCAGCTCAAGCCAGCAATTAGTGGTTCTGGTATCCAAGTCTTTTCACTTTAGACTCTAAGAGGAGGTGAGAGACTGGAGGAACTAACTCCTGAGTGCAGTTCCACTAGAAAGCTTGTGCCTCACAAAGGGTATTATACTGTCACAATAATCCTCCTGGGCTGTACTGACCCTGGCAAGAGCTTGTGTGAGTTGAAATATTTCCTCAAATGGTGATATTTATAGTTTGAACTGTGGGCTCCAGGGGACGGGGCTGAACTATTCTGTGACAGAACTGAGACAACCAAAAAGAATAGCAAAACCTTCACAAGCTGAGCACAAAGGAGACAAAGGAAACACTGAAGCCGAGCGTTGGCTCTATTTATAGGATTAACACATTGCTATTAACTGCAGGGGAAAAAAGTTTCATTTTGTTATCCTGCCTTGCAAAGCAACTCTCCTTATTCCATGTATGGTTCTCATCATGCACTAGTTATATGATTTTCTCTGACACTCACTCTTATAGAAGGGGAGGAGACATCCCTAAAGTGTAGAGGATGCTCAAGGCCTGGCCAACACACATTTTCCCATATGGACGTGAAGCACTTTAGTGAGCTACTCCCAGCCTCACCCATTTCCAACCAGTAAGTGCCCCTTTAGCCCAGGATTTTCTCTTCCTGTCTCAACTTTTATGTCCCTCTGTCCAGCATTATTTCAGCAAGAAATGTAGAAGAGGGAATCTGAAGTACACTCAATGCAGGAGCAAAAACAAAAGCACAAGGAGACTTCAAGGATGGGGTGTCAACTCCAAAATTTTATTATACAGATCCGACACGGTTCATGTTTCGGTGAAACCGCCTGCATCACGGGCCTATCAGAATGGATGATGTTCAGTTTGTCCAATGAGTACAAAAAACCTCTGTGTCTGGGGTGGTAGTCTCAGGATAGTGAAAGGACGCAAAAAACAGTGGAATGATGAGTGAGGTGAGCAAATTAGCAGATAACACAAAACTATTCAAGGTTGTTAAAACCCATGCGGACTGTGAAATATTGCAGGAAGACCTTAGGAAATTGGAAGACTTATTTATTTATTTATTTATTGTACTTGTATCCCACATTTTCCCACCTATTTGCAGGCTCAATGTGGCTTACAAATACCTGTAATGGTAGCAACATTTCAGGGTACAGAAATACAATTGTTGTTACAAGGATGACAGGAATAGTAGTCATAGCATATCGATCTAATCAAACAGTTCTAGAAAAAAGACATTCGTAATCAGGGATGCGTGGTGATGTGATGTAGTTAGACTGGGCATCCAAATGGCAGATGAAATTTAATGTGGACAAATGCAAGGTGATGCACACTGGAAAGAATAATCCGAATCATAGTTACCTGATGCTAGGGTCCACATTGAGGGTCAGCACCCAAGAAAAAGATCTGGGTGTCGTTGTAGATAATACCCTGAAATGTTCTGCTTAGTTTGTGGCGGCAGACAAAAACGCAAACAGGAATCAAGGAAATATTAGGAAAGGGATGGTGAATAAGACCAAAAATACTATAATGCCTTTGTATCGCTCCAAGGTGCATCCGCACCGTGAGTACTGCATTCAATTCTGGTCGCCGTATCTCAAAAAAGATATAGCGGAATTAGAAAAGGTTCAAAGAAGAGTGGCCAAAATGATAAAGGGGATGGAACTCCTCTCATATGAGGAAAGGCTAAAGAGGTTAGGGCTCTTCAGCTTGGAAAAGAGAAGGCTGAGGGGGATAAGATTGAGGTCTATAAAATCCTGAGTTATGTAGAACTGGTAGAAGTGAATCGAATTTTTACTCTTTCAAAAAGTAGAAAGACTAGGGGACACTTGAGGAAGTTACATGGAAATACTTTTAAAACAAATAGGAGGAAATATTTTTTCACTCAACGAACAGTTAAGCTCCGGAACTGTTTTCCAGAGGATGTGGTAACAGTGGTTAGTGTATCTGGGTTTAAACAGGTTTGGCAGAATTCCTGGAGGAAAATTCCACAGTCTGCTATTGAGACAGACATGGGAAGCAACTGCTTGCCCTGGAATTTGTAGTATGGAGTGTTGCCACGATTTGGGTTTCTGCCAGGTACTTGTGACCTGGCTTGACCACTGTTTGGAAAACAGGATACTGGGCAAGATGGACCATTGGTCTGACCCAGTATGGCTACTCTTATGTTCTTATGGCTTCGTGAACAAACCTGCAAAAGGAAAACCTGCTGGAGAACCGGCAGAGTAACACTTCGCTGAAACGTAGACCATGTCAGGTCTGTTTAATAAAATTTTGACTTGACACCCCCATCCTTGAAGGCTCCTTGTGCTTTTGTTTTCAGCAACAGGCCCTTCTTGGTTTACATGCTGTTCCTGAATAACACATTTGAAAGATGAAAAAAGACTTTAACCACTAATTTCACTATGATTATTTGAGCTTGCTAATTTAGTGTGAAATAGCTGTAAATTACTGCTGCTTTATATTACACTTGGAGGGGCATAATCGAACGCGAACGCCTATCTCCATGGGTGTCTATGTCCAAAAACGGGTACGTGAAGAGGCGGGACAGACCGTATTTTTGAAAAAATTGACGTTTTTCAGCTGGGCGTTTGTTTTTTTTAGCGATAATGGAAACTAAATACGCCCAGCTCAAAAACGTCCTAATCCAAGCCATTTGGTCATGGGAGGGGCCACGATTCGTAGTACACTCACCCCCCTGACATGCCAGGACACCAACTGGGCACCCTAGAGGTCAGTGCAGTGGACTTCAGACAATGCTCCCACATGCATAGCTCCCTTACCACGGGTGCTGAGCCCCCAACCCCCCTCCCCCAAAACACAGTACCCACAAATGTACAACACTACCATAGCTCTTAGGGGTGAAGGGGGCACCTACTTGTGGGTACAGTGAGTTTTGCAGACCTCCCATTTACCAGTACAAGTGTTACAGGTAGGGGGGGATGGGCCTGGGTCCACCTGGCTGAAGTGCACTGCGGTACCCACTAAAAGTGCTCCAGGGACCTGCATACACGCAGGCCTCTAGGACTTGTTGCTGCTATATAACATTGGCACACCAGTTGACACCTAAAGACTAATCTCTCTGAAAACGTCCTTTATTGGAATAAGCACGCTTACTCACAGTTAACTGCAGATCAGAGGTTGTGCCCCACTGGCAACGAGTCTCCCTGGTACTGAGATGAGCAGTAGGTCAGAGCTGGCAGAATGCTGTACAATGCCCTCTTTCAGCCACATTCAAGGTAAGAACTAAGTTCTGTAGCGTGGCTAACACGTGAAAGGGATCTAAAACTGGCTTACAAAAATGGCCACTACCTCATGGACTACCGGAAACAAAACAGGGCACACTCTGACCCAGTAAGCAGGGGGAAAAGCACCATGGGAGTAGAGCCTACCAACTGCCAACATCGTGAGCATTTGCCACAAGCTAGTGGAATCACGGAGCCCAATACCCTACACTCACCACAATGCATTGCTGATGTGACTCTGCAGTGCCCTTAACAGAAAAGGTGTCACACTTACCCGAGAGCCACATCAGAACCAGGGAAAGGCTGTCACAGGATAAAACACATTCTGCTGTTATGGAGGTGGGTACGGCATTTGAGGCTGGCATAGAGGCTGGAAAAAAAGTTTGTAAAGTGGGTTTGTTTTGGTGGGAGGGGGTTAGTGACCACTGGGGGAGTCCGGGGAGGTCATCCCCGATTCCCTCCAGTGGTCATCTGGTCAGTTGGGGCACTTTTTTGGGACCTGTTCGTGAAAAAAAAGGGTCCAAAAAAGTGACCCAAAATCGCAGTAAAAAAGCTTTTTTTTTCGATTATCAGCTAAAAACGCCCATCTCTCCTTGTTCAATAACCACGCCCCAGTTCCGCCTTCACCACGCCTCCAACACGCCCCCGTCAACTTTATCCGTTTCCGCGACGGATTGCAGTTGGAAACGCCCAAAATCGGCTTTCGATTATACCGATTTGGGCGCCCACGGGAGAAAGACGTCCATCTCCCGATTTGGGTCGCAATATAGGCGTTTTTCTCTTTCGATTATAAGCTGGTTGGTGTGGCTCCGCTGATGTGTAGAGTTTGGAAACTCATTCAGCCCAGGTGCTATAGCAGCCTATCCCAGAACAGCACACGTACATGAGTCTGGAACTCAGGCACTATATAAATGCGAAGTGCTATTACGCCAGTGATTCCCAAACCTGTCCTGGGGGAACCCTATGCAAATCGATCTCATTAATATTCATTGTGGATATCCTGAAAAACTGACTGGCTGGGTTTCCCCAGGACAGGTTTGGGAACCCTTGTATCCTGCTAATCCTCAAATGGATTTCAGATTTCTAACTTTGAAAACTGACTAGGGTTGTGTTCTTCAATTTAGGCTCCTTACGCCCGATATTCAGCCAGTAGCGCTTTGACTGCCTGGTGCCGACATTCAACCCGGATATTCAATGCTGGGCCATTTCCAGTGATCAGCGTTGAATATTCGTTTTCATTTTTGACCACACCAACTTAACCAGTTAAGCCAGTATTCAGCGCTAACTCGTTAACAGCTTAGTGGTTAAAGATATATCTGCTATTTATGTAGCCTATTTTAACTGCTAAATATACCTGGTTTGGTGCTGAATATCTGTGCCTGACCGGCTATATTATGCAATATAGCCAGTTAGTGGCTAGCCGCTAACCGCAAATATTCAGTGGGAGATAACCGGTTATCTACCGCTGAAAACCGCATAGGCACTAAAACGCTATTTAATAAGCCAGGAACTGTTCCTGGCCAGTTAAATAGTTTTGAATATCGGCCAGCTTATTTCTCTAGTCTCCTAAATTCAGAAGCTTAATAAAAAGTTAGGGCCTGATATTCAAAGCACTTTAGCCAGCCGCTGACTGGTTAAATCGTTTGGTCGGCATTTAACTGGCTATGTGCCGCTGAATAGCATGGTCAGCACTGAACTCAAAGCCGGCTATGTTGGGGGCGCTCCGGGGGTGGACTCAAAACTTGGCCGCTTAACTACTGATATTCAGCCCTTAAAGGAGAGGATTCTCTATAAGGTGCCTAAAAGAATCCACATGGAGAACATTTCCACCTTTGTGTATTCTATAAGCAGCACCTAGATTTACGTGTGGTATACAGAATATGCTTAGTTGACATCCTAGTGCCTAAAACTACACACCTCCATTTACACCAATGAAAACATGGCGTAAATCCCGGCACGTAGATTTAGGCGCACTGGACCATATTCTATAACTATGTGCATAAATTTTAGAACGCCCATGAAATGGCCATTTCCCCACCTATACCATGCTCCTTTTTGCCTGCATGCGTTAAAATTTAGGCACTCTACATTACAGAATACGCTTAGTGATTTGTGTGCGTAAATTCTAATTATTGTCAATTAGTGCTCATCATTGCTTGTTAAGTGTTGTTAACAACACTGATTGGCTTGTTAAGCCAATTAAGTTCACGCGCTGTTATAGAATTCACTTGGATTTTGTCGTGGAACGCTAGGCACGCTATATTGAATCCGGGTGTAAGCAGCCGGGGTTACAACGTAAATTGGACCGCATAAACTTCTGTCCTATTTTTATGCGGTAACCCATGGCCGCTTAAGTGCTGAATATTGACTTAAGCAGCCATGTTTTAACTGGCTTAAAAATAACCAGATATTCAAAGCTAGATACCGCACAAGTCCAGACTTTGAATAACTAGAAATAACGTTGTCGGTGAGCAAAAATGCTCACTGCTGATGGCTGAATAGTGATCCTTTAGTGTTTATAGGGCGGATTTAGGATGGAAAAAAGTAAGGAGCTTTCCACAGAATTTCAGCAGCTTTGTGTCACTCACCACCAGACACTCTAACCTCAGTGTTGTTGAAGAGTGCCTCTTGGCCCCTGATTCCCCTGTAATATGGGAAAGAGCAGGAAAGGCAGTTTGCAGTAACCTCCTTTTTCAACCGCTCCTACCTCCAGGATGTGTCAGACATCTATCAAGAAATTTAGTGCTTCAGCTTTTGGTCTCGGCAGTAGTGGAGATGGTGCTTTGTTAAGCCCCATTGAAAGGACAATGCCCCTGCAACTCGCAAATATGCTCGTTGAAGGCAGGGGCATAGCTACGGGGGCCTGGGCCCCCGAAAATTTCATCCGGGCCCCTGGTTTGACTGGCGAGGGTCCCCAGCGCAGCTGCGTTCACTGCCCTGCTCTTCTTTCTTCTTGCTCCTCCTGTGCACGCCATTGCTCCTTTACATGAAACTGAGAAGGAGCATCAGTGTGCACAGGACAGGAGGAGCAAGAAGAAAGAAGAGCAGGGCAGCAAATGTGGCTGCACTGGAGACCGGATATTTGTTTGCGAGGCAAGGCGAGGCGAGGAGGCAAGGTGAGGCGGGGGAGGGGGAGGCAAGGCGGTGGGGGGGAGGCGAGGCGTGGCATTGGGAAGCGGGGCAGCACTCAAAATGTGCCCCCAACCTCAGGCTCTGGCCCCCTCCCACCATAAGGTCTGGCTACGCCCCTGGTTGAAGGGGAGCAGAGTCTGGCTTTGGCTGGAAGTTTGCTGTTTCCAGATTCTCTGGAGGAACCCCAGCAGTGTATTTTGTTACACTCACAACAGCTGAAGGGAAGGGGCAACAATTTGACCAGCGAACCATGAGTGTTCAAGTGGGATATTGCTGCTAGGTGACCCTGTGCTGCCAGAGCTGATTAGACCAAAAGTTGTCACAATGGACTCAATTTGGGATGCTTTGCAAATTCTCAACAGTTATATTACATTACAACAAAATTTCTATACCACCATTACCTGACAAGTTTCAGAGCAGTTTACAGTCAAGTAAAAGAGACCAAGACGTTTTCTTGTTAATTAGCAAAAAGATTTTAAAAGTTACCTCATCAGAAATTCCTTGAAAAACATAGGGGCCCTTTTACTAAGCCGCAGTGAAAAGTGGCTTGCGGTAGTATAGACACAGACTTTGGGTGCATGCAGAAATATTTTTCAGAACACGTACCAAAAATGCTTTTTAAAATTTTTTTCCAGAAAATGGACGTGAGGCAAAATCAAAATTGCCGCACATCCATTTTGGGTGTCTGACCTTACCGTCAACCATAGACCTAGCTGTAAAGAATATGCGTGGTAAGGACCTACGTGCGTCAGACGCCACTTGGCGCGTGTCCGCTTCGTGCATCCAAAAATAAAAAATGTTTTTCAGATGCACGTAGTGGACATGCACCAAAAATGAAATTATAGCAAGAGGCATGCGGTAGTGAGGCCGTAAGTTCATTCTGGTGCACGTTGGGCTTATGCGGCTTAGTAAAAGGGGCCCATAGTTTTCAAGTTCTTCTTAAAATTAAGTAAATCATCCTGAAAGTTAACATGGAGAAGAAAACAATTCCAGGCCCTAGGAGCCTGTACTGCAAGTAAACTATCATGTAATTTGAATCTCTTTACTTCTCTAATTGATGGAAGAACAAAAAAACAATTATTACAAGATCTTCTTTCTCTATCATTAGTTCTAAATTCCAAATGATCTATAATATAAACTGGACATTCACCCCTTAAAATCCTATATAATAGACAATACATTTTAAATAAAATCTTCACTTCTATGGGTAACCAATGGAGTTCCAACATGAAATTCTATCTTTCTTCTTTAATGAAAAAAATGAGTCTGACTGCAGTATTTTGTATAGATTATAGTCTACAAATGATTTTTTATAGGCACCCAAATATATCAAATTACAATTATCTAGTTTAGCTAAAAGCAGTGCTTGCACCAGTAACCTAAACTGATCAAAGTAAAAGAACTTGATTCATCTCAAATTCCTTAAAAGGAAAAAAGCACTTTTAATTAGGGCTTTAAATTGTGGTTCTAAAGAAAGAGTTTGATCTATATGAACACCCAATATTTTAACTACTGGGGATAATGCATATCTTTTCCCATTTAAAATATGATCTAATTGCAGGTCAGAGTCATTGTCCAGTAATAAAAATTTGGATTTATCAGTGTTCAGTCTATAATGTAACATCTAGGAACTGATTAGAGTTAGACACGTTTCCACAAAAGGCACCGAGTTAAAGAGAAATTAATGGGAATCAATACTGTGATATCATCAGCATAACTATAAGTAACAAAGCCTTCTCTAGTTAGTTCTAGACCCAAAGAATGTAAAAAAGTGTTAAACAGAGTGGGAGATAGGGGAGAGCCTTGTGGAACTCCACAATGTTGAAGCCATGTTGCTTTCCTTTCTTATTTGCTGGCGTTTCTTTCTGTTTTAGTTTTTTTTTTAATTATTCTTCACCATTCTGACTTGTGTTAAAAAACACTGGGTGGTAGATCAAGTCATTTAAACTATTAAACTCTTTTATGAAATTTACTGGTACTTTTCCTTCTTAATTTAGCCAGGTTTCTGGCTCTAGAGATGCACAAGCTAAGGGGTTAGAACAGCATACCAATAGTTCTGCGCGTAAATTGTAATTTCAATTAGTGTCAATAATTGCTTAAGTGGCAATTATTGGCACTGACTGGCTTGTTAACTAATTAAGTTGTGCGTGCAAATCCAGAATATGACTGGATTTACATGCGTGACTTAAGTCACGACATATAGAATTTGGGGGTAAGTGATTTAGCTGCAAGCAGGTACTGCACATTAATCTGAATGTTAACGCATGACCTGCAATAAAAAATAACGGGAACACCCCTACTAGGAGCCACTTTAAATCTGCAGCTACCATGTGGAAAAATCCCACATTAAGCTGCGCTAACTGCAAATGTTACTGCGGTTCACTAAAAGGGCCTCAAACTCCCTTGGAATTGTATTTTATTCCCTGCTGTTGTATTGGGGAAGATGTGATCAGTGCTATGCCTATGGGTAGGGGAGGTATAATTCAGTCAAGGTACATGGTAACCTCCATCTTCAGTTACAGTGTGGAAAAAGAATTTTGCTGCAGTTCAAACATGTTTTCTAGGTTGGTGACCTGGCAGATCATCAGCATTAGATGTGCTGGAGGATGTATAGGAAAATGAGGATAAAAAGAAATAACTAGAAGAAAAGTATGCCATGCTTTCTGATTATTTCACCTTAAGTAGAGGAGTGTGGTAGCCGTGTTAGTCCACTCTTAAGGTTATCAATAGAAATCAAACAAAATAAAACATGGAAAAGAAAATAAGATGATACCTTTTTTATTGGACATAACTTAATACATTTCTTGATTAGCTTTCGAAGGTTGCCCTTCTTTGTCAGATCGGAAATAAGCAAATGTGCTAGCTGACAGTGTATATAAGTGAAAACATTCAAGCATTACTATGACAGTCTGACAGGGTGGGAGGATGGGGGTGGGTCGGAGGTATGCATGGGAACATCAAAGCATATCATTGATATTCTAACATGGGTGTGGATAATTGAGGGGTGGGGTGATCAACAGAGAAATACAGCTTTATGGTTTATAATGGGCTAGGAACCCCAGATCCTTGTTAAGTCCTTTCTGTTGGGTGTTAAAATATTCAATCATTCTGACTTCAAAGGTCTTACGTTCTTGTATGGTTTTAAAGATACCTTTCAGGATTCTCACTGTGAAGTCACTGGTACAGTGTCCTGGTCCTGTATAATGTTGACCAACAGGCGTGGGAACCCTACTGGCACCAGTATTGTTCATGTGATGTCTATGTAAATTGAATCTTGTCTTAAGCATCTGGCCTGTTTCTCCAATATAGCATCCTTCGTTACATTTTTTACACTGAATGATATATACCACATTGGAAGATGAGCAAGTGAAAGATCCCTTTATGTTGAATATCTTTCCTTTGTGGGTAACTGTGGGGTCCTGTGAAATATTTTGGCATAGTTTGCAACTGGATAAATTACAGGGACGTGTGCCCTTCTGTTCCTTTTCAGTCTGTGATGGAAGTATACTTCTGATTAGCTTGTGTTTTAAGTTGGGTGGTTGTCGGAAGGCCAGTACTGGTGGGGATGGGAATATCTCTTTCAGTAATTCATCCTCCTGGAGTATAGGTTGTAGATCTCTTATGATTTTCCTCAGTTTTTCCAGCTCTGGATTGTATGTCACTACAAGAGGAATTCTGTCTGTGGATTTTTTCTCCTTGTACTGTAGCAGATTCTCCCTGGGTGTTTTGAGGGAGGAGGCAATATTCTTGGAGATTATTTTGGGGTTGTAGCCTTTCTGTTTGAAGGATGCACTCAGGCTTTTAAGGTGTCTGTCTCTGTCCCCTGGGTCAGAGCAGATACGGTGGTATCTTGTGGCTGGCTGTAAATGATGGATCTTTTTGTATGTGAAGGATGGAAGCTGGAGTTGTGGAGGTAGCTGCATCTGTCTGTGGGTTTCTTGTATATAGATGTTTGTATACAGCCATCACTGATTGAGACCGTGGTGTCCAAAAAATTGACTTTTTCTGGGGAGTAGTCAATTTTGAATCTGATTGTAGGATGGTATGTATTGAATGCAGAATAAAATTGTTTCAGAGTTTCTTCACCCTCCGTCCAAATCATAAAAATGTCATCGATGTACCGGTAGTATTTTAGAGGTTTGGTCTGGTGTGTATTCAGAAATGTCTCTTCCAGCTCAGCCATAAAAAGGTTGGCATATTGGGGTGCTGTCCTGGTGCCCATCGCAGTGCCCATTATTTGCAGATAGATATCATTGTTAAAGCGGAAGTAGTTGTGAGTTAAAATGAATTTGATTAATTTTGTAATAGTGGATGTGGAAGACTCCTAAAAAATTCCACACTGAACCATCAATACTCACCAGAAACTATTACAAAATTAATCAAATTCTCTAAGGAAGAGCTGAAAATGGTTACACATCTCGTAGCTGGCTGCAGAGATCTGATGGGAGAAGGTGCATATACAGAGAAGCACAATAAGGTAGCACAGCCCATCCATTGGAAACTCTGTAAACACTACATCATCACTGTGCCAGAAAAGCTCTGGGATCATGATCTCAAAAGAAATTTTGGAAAATGAAAAGGTTATGATCACTGTCATCTACTATGTTGCTATGTTGCTATCAGGCTTATTTTCGAAAGTGATCGCCGACGATCTTCCAACATAAATCAGGAGATGGCCGGCGATCTCTCAAAAGCGGCGAAATCTGTATAATCGAAAGCAGCTTTTTTGACACCATCGCCGCTTTTTTTCCTCCGTCGCACCGGCGAAAGTTCAAGGGGGCGTGTTGGCGGCGTAGCGAAGGTGGGACATGGGTGGGCAAGGGCGTGGCTACCAGATGGCCGGCTTTCACGGATAAGGGAAAAAAAAAGCGGCGTTAAGCAGTATTTCGTCGGGTTTACTTGGTCCTTTTATTTTCATGACCAAGCCTCAAAAAGGTGCCCCAACTGACCAGATGATCACCGGAGGGAATAGGGGATGACCTCCCCGTACTCCCCCAGTGGTCACCAACCCCCTCCCACACTAAAAAAATAAAAATAAAAACCTTTTTTGCCAGCCTGTATGCCAGCCTCAAATGTCATACCCAGCTCCCTGACAGCAGTATGCAGCAGGGCCGGTCTTAGCAAGTGCGGGGCCCTATGCAGACCAATTTGGTGGGGCCCCATCCTAGCCCCGCCCACCCTAGCCCCGCTCCAGCCTGGCTCTGCCCCCACCTTAGCCCCACCCCATTGATAAGATTATTCCATTTTTAGAAAAAAATTTTAATTATGAAATTTCAAATAAAGACAAATGATGCTAAACTTGTACAAAAAAGTGATTGAAATAATAAGCAAAATGCTATCATGAAACCATAAACAGCACTAATTCCAAGGACAAGACGAGCTACAACCTTATGCGTGGCATGGAAAGCCAACTTTAATTACACCGGGCTCTAAAACACCAGTGCACAACCTAGTGAAAAAAAAACAAAAAACCAAAAATGACTGCAAACTATACGCTAGCAGAATACTGCACCTTCCTTGATCACATCTGAAAAACACATGAAGGCAAAATACTGAACTGGAAAGTAACCTCAAGAAGTCAGAATCAGCATGCAGCAATACTACAAAAATTGAAACTTACATGAAAAATATCACAGATGCACATTTCCAAAAACTGACGTATTCCAATTAATAAATCCTGAATAAAATAGTTTTTTCTACCTTTGTTGTCTGGTGACTTTGTTTTTCTGATCATGCTGGCTCAGTATCCAATTGTGCTGCTATCTGTCCTCTTAACTCCGTTTCCAGGGCTTCCTTTCCATTTATTTCTTTACTTTCCGCCTTTCTTCTTCATTTCTTGCCCTACATCCGTAAGTAAAAGCTGGGTCCTCCGCAGACTTGACTGTCCAGTGGATCCAGCTTCTGCCTATTTTCTATATCCATGTGCACTTTTTCTCCTCTCTTCCTTTTCCCTCACCTCATCTCCTTCCTCACTCTTCCCTCGCCTCCATCCATGTCCAGCATTTCTTCTCTCTCCTCCATCCACCCATGTCCAGCGACCCTCCTGTCCCCCCTGCCATCCATCTATGTCCAGCAACCCCCCCTGTCCCCTCTGCCCTCCCCTGCCATCCACCTATGTCCAGAAACCCCCCTCCCCTGCCATCCACCCATGTCCAGCGACCCTCCTGTGCCCCTGCCCTCAACCTATGTCCAGAAACCCCCTCCCCTGCCATCCACCCATGTCCAGCGACCCTCCTGTGCCCCCTGCCCTCCCCTGCCATCCACCTATGTGCAGAAACCCCCCTCCCCTGCCACCATGTCTAGCGACCCTCCTGTCCCCCTGCCCTCCCCTGCCATCCACCTATGTCCAGAAACCCTCCTGTCCTCACTGCCATCCTGTCCAGAAACCCCCCTCCCCTGCCACCATGTCCAGCGACCCCCCTGCCCTCTCCTGCCATCCACCTATGTGCAGAAACCCCCTCCGTCCCCTTTGCCCTCCCCTGCCATCCACCTATGTCCAGAAACCCCCCTCCCCTGCCATCCACCCATGTCCAGCGACCCTCCTGTCCCCTCTGCCGTTCCCTGCCATCCACCTATGTCCAGAAACCCTCCTGTCCCCCCTGCCCTCTCCTGCCATCCACCTATGTGCAGAAACCCCCCTCCCCTGTCCCCTTTGCCCTCCCCTGCCATCCACCTATGTCCAGAAACCCTCCTGTCCTCATCCTGTCCAGAAACCCCCCTCCCCTGCCACCATGTCCAGCGACCCTCCTGTCCCCCCTGCCCTCTCCTGCCATCCACCTATGTGCAGAACCCCCCCCCCCGTTCCCTTTGCCCTCCCCTGCCATCCACCTATGTCCAGAAACCCCCCTCCCCTGCCATCCACCCATGTCCAGTGACCCTCCTGTCCTCCCTGCCATCCACCTATGTCCAGAAACCCCCCTCCCCTGCCATCCACCCATGTCCAGCGACCCTCCTGTCCCCTCTGCCCTTCCCTGCCATCCACCTATGTCCAGAAACCCTCCTGTCCCCCCTGCCCTCTCCTGCCATCCACCTATGTGCAGAACACCCCCCCCCGTCCCCTTTGCCCTCCCCTGCCATCCACCTATGTCCAGAAACCCCCCTCCCCTGCCATCCACCTATGTCCAGAAACCCTCCTGTCCTCCCTGCCTGCCCCTGCCATCCTGTCCAGAAACCCCCCTCTCCTGCCACCATGTCCAGCGACCCTCCTATTCCCCCTGCCCTCTCCTGCCATCCTCTTCTCCCCCCCAACCAAGGAAGGTTAACTTTTCTTTTAAATTTACCCTCCATCGCCGCCGGGAATCCAGCACAGCAGCGTCAGTGAAAACGCTCCTCCCCTCCCGAGTTCCCCCGACGTCTGTAGCAGAACAGAAGCTCTTCCTGATTCGTTCATTCTCATTGTCCCTGGGGGCGGGACAATGAGAATGAACGAATCAGGAAGAGCTTCTGTTCTACTACAGACATCGGGGGGACTCGGGAGGGGAGGAGCGTTTTCACTGACGCTCGCTGCTGTGTTGGATTCCGGCGACGGAGGGTAAATTTAAAAGAAAAATTATCGTTCCCCTTGGTTAGGGGGAGAAGAAGAGGGCGGGCAGGGTGGCGGTAAGCATGGCGTGGCGGCGCCGTGCCATGCTTACCTGGCTTGTTGTTTACGTCGGTGCCCTGGGAAGAGGCTGACTGAGGCGTGCCGCGCGGGGCCCCCCTAAGCGCGGGGCCCTATGCGGCCGCCTCGGTCGCCTCGGCCTAAGACCGGCCCTGGTATGCAGGTCCCTGGAACAGTTTTTAATGGGTGCAGTGCACTTCAGGCAGGCAGACCCAGGTCCACCCCCCCCCCCCCACCTGTTACACTTGTGGTGCTAAGTGTTGAGCCCTCCAAACCGCCCCCAAAACCCACTGTACCCACATCTAGGTGCCCCCCTTCACCCATAAGGGCTATGGTAATGGTGTAGAGTTGTGGGGAGTGGATTTGGGGGGGGATTTGGGGGGCTCAGCACCCAAGGTAAGGGAGCCATGCACCTGGGAGCTATTTGTGTATTTTAAAAACATTTTTAGAAGTGCCCCCTAGGGTGCCCGGTTGGTGTCCTGACATGTAAGGGGGATCAGTGCACTACAAATGCTGGCTCCTCTCATGACCAAATGCCTTGGATTTCACTGGGTTTGAGATGGCCGGCATATTTTTCCATTATCGCTGAAAAACAAAACCGGCGATCTGAAACCCGGTGAACTCTGGCATTTGGCCGGGCTAAACTGTATTATCGAAAAAAAAGATGGCCGGTCATCTTTTTCGATAATATGATTCCGGCCAGCTGTTGCGCCGCTGCCAAAATACATCGCCGGCAGCATTCGATTATGCCCCTCCACGTCATGCGTTAATCCCTCCTGTGGATAGCTGCTCAATCAGAGCACCTTGTTGTACCCTGGACATGACTGAAATAGGTCTAACTTAGGATGTCCTTCTTTTTAGACTTGGGCGTTTCTTCCCATTTGGTAATTGCTGTTGAATATCCTGATTTTGGACCCTCCTTAGTCCCGTCCAAAACACACCCACAACATGCCCCTGTGCTATTTAGATGTATGTCAGTTTTGGACGCCCCTTTTCTGCCTTTAAAAAATTGGGATTTGGATTTTCAAGCACATGGACACCTATTTAGGCATTTTGAGATGTCCATATGCTTCGAAAATAAGTACCACTGGCACCTATGTTACTTTATAAAATAGATGCCTATTTGGCCTTCACACACAGGTGATGGCTATAAAATGACCCTCATGGGGTAATTTTAATAAGGTTTCCCCACATGTAAACCATGCTTTACACACAGGAAAGGACTTTTATAAAATTGCATGACCACATACGTAGGTAAAATGTATATGCATGGAAAGAGTGCGCCTACTGTTATGCAATTCGCACACAGGCATTCTCAAGAGTATAGTTTTGGTGGAGCGGAAACATATGTAATAAAATATGCATACACACACGTGAAGGGCAATTCTAATAATTGGCACCTCAGTCTAGGCACCCCATTGCCATATGCTTAGCGCCAATTCTAGATCGGCATCTTGGCATTGAGATTCCATTATAGAATACAAGAATAAGGCTGGCATTGGCCCTCTTATGCCATGTCACTGGCAGGTGTAAGCTGGTGTGCCAAGTGGCACACCTAGTTTATAGCAGTCTATAAACTACATGACTAACCAGAAGACACGCCCATGCAGGGGTGGACTGATCATTTGGGCAACCAGACAGTCCCCGAGGGCCCAGAGACTCTAGGGAGGGGCCAGAGGCTCTGCCTAGTTGCTCACTGCCACCACCACACACTACAACCCCCCCCCCCCCAGTCCTACCTTGAAGGGCCCTGGTGGTCTAGTGACCTCTGCATGGGGGGGGGGAGAGCCAGGAAAGAACTTCTGCCCAACACCATTGTGTTTTAAAAATGGCTGCCAAGACTCCCTGCGGCAGTCTCCCAAGACTGTCGAGACCTGTGAGACTACCACGGAAAGTCTCAGCCACCATTTTGAAAACACGGCAGTGCCGAGCAGAATAGAAGTAGCGGGCAGGAAAGAGTGGAGTTCTTTTCTGCCCCTGAAGAAGCCACTAGACCACCAGGGCCCTTCAAAATAGGACCGGGAAGGGCCCAATCAGGCTTGGGAGGCAGCAATGCAGTGGTGGGAGGGTTGGCGGGCAGCGGCTGGGGGGACCCCAGATCACCCTCACTGCCCGAGGGCCCAGATCACTGTCAGTCCGCCCCTGCGCCCATGCTCCACCCACGTGTACGCTCCTCTTGTGCTTTAGCGCTATGGTACTTAGGTGCTACCTTATAGAATAGTGCCTAGTGTACAGAGGCACCTGTCAATTTGATGGCACCTTTGACGTGTGTAGGTGGTGCCTACTTTTAGGCACAACTTTATCAAATTGCCCTCATAGAGTACACATACACATTTACATCTTCAGACGAGCTGGAAATGCGTGCATCAGCATTTGCACGCTGTTTATATTGGATATGAGAGCCTATTTTATAAATGCATAGCAGTGCCTATGTTGCTTTTGTAAAATAAGCTTAAACTTAGAGAATGACGACTTCCGGTGATGTCATCGATAAGATGGCTGCTTCAGCCTGAAGCTCTGTCTGAACCCTGATTAATAAAATGAAATTTTAACCTGTTAACTCTTACTATCTGCACCGGACAGTACTGTTGCTCCTTTGGAGGATCCCCATGCAAATGCCCCTTTGAAATTAAGCAGTACTTTCTGGCACCCAGCCGCGATGAGTTTGGCGGACCATGTGGTCCAATAGATGCTGATGTGGCTTGTTAGTCTCGGGTGACGAAGCACACTCCATGGAACAGGAGGACCCCTTGCCTTCTGATGGCTATGCTCCTCTGACCAAGAAAGACCTTCAGGTCTTGCTACATGAATTAAAACTTGATTTACAGAAGGACGTGGCCCAGTGCATGTCTGAACTCAAAATGCTCATACAGGACCACCAAGGAGGCCTGGAGGACCTGGGGGCCCACGTAGAGGAAACAGAACAGCAGCTGGAGACTTGAGAAGTGGTTGGATATAGATAGTCGGTTAAAAGAGAACACTATTTTATTGGATACTTTCAGTGAGAAGATTGATGACATTTGGATTACTGCAACTCTTTGTACCTAGGTATCTTGTCAAAATTGATGTTAATGTTGCAGTTAATCCAAAATACCGCAGCCATGCTGATACAGTAAAGTCTCAATTATCTGACCTAAACGGGACTGACCCATTGTCGGATAAAGGAAAAGTCAGATAATACATGTAACCCAAGTCTCACCCGTGCACTAGCTCCAGCCCCAGGCCACAAAAAAAAAAAATCCTTTCACAGTCTTCGCTCACTCTTAGGCCACTCTCACCACACATCTCATTTCCAGTCCACTTACAGTCGAACTGGGGTAGGTCAATGATCTGGAACAGCGATCCGGGAGTTTGGGAAAATAAAGTGTGATGCAACAAAAATTAGAGAATGAGACAGGGGCAAAATTTGTCCCTATCCACATCCCCTCCCTGACCCTGCAGCAGTAAAAAAAAATCTCATTTGTACAAAAAGCGAGCAATTGTCTTTTATTGAAAATGATGGAACTAGTGCGCTGTGGAAGGCATTTGTTACCATCCACGTGGATGATGAAAGCTGCAGTTTTGTCATGTGCAAGAAGAGATGGAGTTTGAGTTTGCAGGGATGGGGAAACATTTGTCCCCATGTCATTCTCTACTTAAAATAGGGACCTTCTTGGACTTCTGTCAGAGCGGAGAAAAAAAAATGAGGCTCCATATCTGATAGACTGATCTGCTTTCCTTGCGTTAGGGGAACACAGATATACCCTAGCTATCTTGGGAGCTATCAAGCCTTATATATCTCTGATTTAATCTGATATCTGAGTGCTTTTCTTTGTTGGATGCAGCTGTGATAAAATTGTTGGATGCTCAGTACTTCTGCAAACAGGCAAACATAATGCTCTGTTTGAACAAGCTGCACACATAGTTGGAAATCCAGTGTAAACCAGCCTCATCTATTTTTGTTTTCTTCTAGAGAAACACCACAATTTCATTACTACTAAACCCTTACCAACCTGTGGCCAGCTGTGTAGCTCAGGCGGTAGTACTGCAGATACAGACTGGGCCGGTGCTAGGGTCTCTGGCACCCCCCTGCAAGCTATTAGTTGTTGACGCCCCTCCCCCCCAGGTCCAGCATCTCCCTTCTCTTTTCTCCATCCCCCTTCTGCCACCCCACCCCCCTTTTCAACCCAATGCCTTAGAAGGTGAAGAACAAAAGTTTTTTTTTTTTTTACTCAACAGATTTTTAATTTATTTGAAAGCTTCCCATATGTAGATATAAATATCATGAAATAAAATGGAATGTCACTAAGACTGCTTAAAACATTATTGTAGCTGGTGGAAACAGAACTAATATAGGCTATATTTCGTGCTCCTTTTTCTATACTGTTCCATACAATACAGTAGAGCCAAATTTCTGTGAGGATATCCTGTTTACTGATGGGTTCATCTTAACTGTTGCTGTAATCTGCCTTGGGAAGCCTTGTGTTTGGAAGTAAAATTAAACTCTCCTTTCATTGGGACACATGGAATCACACCTTCACCTCATCTCTTTTGTACAAATAGATTATTCTGTTTTGAGCATGTTTCAGGGACAAGTGGTTTTCATAAGTGAAAATAATATTTTCATTCATGCAGATCTCTCATTTGCTTAAGCATAACTAAATGGGCTATAAGCCCCTAATGCAGTCCATTGGTTTATCTTATACTGTGTCAAAACCTCCCCCCACCCACACTGCCATAGTTGCCACTGTCGCCGCCATCCCCCTCCCGTATACCACAAGCCCACACACACTGCAGTCCTTCCTTGAAGGGCCCACCCACCCTGGTGGTGTAGTGGCCTCTGCAGCTGCAGGAAAGAATCCCACTCTTTCCTGCCCGCTGCTGCAGCTCTGTTTCTGCAGGTGGCGCCACCGTGTTTAAAAAATGGCTGCCAAGACTGCTGCTAGAAGCCTCGCAGCCATTTTTAAAACACAGTGGCGCCACCCACGGTTCAGAAGAGCAAAGCAGAGACGGAGCAGCGGCAGCGGGCAGGAAAGAGTTGGATTCTTTACTGCCCCCATAGCTGCAAAGTGCACTACACCACCAGGGTGGGCCCTGGCCTTCAAGGTAGGTCTTGGGACAGATGTAGTCTATGGTGGCAGTGGCCAGTGGAGCGCAGCGCAGCGCAACAAGTATACATGGCAGTTTCTGGTGCCCCCCTGCCATACATACCCTGCTTACCGCACTCCACTGGCCCTGGATACAGACTCAGATGCCCTGCCTCCTTCAGGGATAGTGGGAACAGTGGAGGTTGTGCACTCAGACCCAGGGGAAGGGAAGATGACTGCCACTGCTGGCTAAGAAGAAACACCAAGGATGTGCCACAGAGAATGCTCTCCCTCCATAGACCAGGACAAGCTCCCCAAGTCATCTGAGAATGATATCTAAGAGGTGGATCAATGGCAACCACTGAAAGAGGAAAAAGGGGAGAAACCAAAAAATAAATAGAAATTTGCAGTGTAGTCTTATGGTTAGACTCAGGGGCAGTGAAATGTCTTTTTGTATGGGGAGAGCCCAAGCTCTGCCCTCAACTGCACCCCAACCCCAGCATCCTCTTCCCAGCTATTCCATGGTCCAGTATCCTCTCCTCCTAGGTCTCCCCGCATGGCATCCAACATCTCTTTCCTTCCCTACCTCTCACTCCTCCCATGTTCTCCAGCATGTCTCCCTTCTGTGGTCTCCAGCATCTCTCTCCTTCCTTCCTTCTACCTCCCCCCTCCCCTTCGAGGTGTCCAGCATCTTATCTCCCTTCTTCCAGGGCAGCAATGCTATAATCAGCATTAAAGAAGACACATTGCGGCTGGCCAGTGTGGGGCCTTGAACAGAACAGCCACTGTACCACACTGCAAAGGGAAAAGGATCTTTGTCTAGCCCAGCCATAGCAGCACAAAATGCAAAGGAGTGTTGAGAAGCAAGTGGTCCTGGAAAAAAGCAGAGAATACAGCAGATATCCCCTGGATCTGAGAAAGGAGGGTCAGGCAGCTCAGAAAACTACATCTGTAACTATATCTGAGTTCAATCCAGCTGTGAGAGGTATTCAAGAAAAAAAAACATGAGAAAGGCCTGGGGATTAGAGAATTCTGGGAGAATTAAATGGCTGTAAATGTATGATGTTATTTTTATCTCTGCATTTAGAAATGTTAATGTTGTTAAGTCTGTCCTTTTTGCTTGAAGACTATTTTGGTTCAAATCCCTACTTCTGGCATGGGCCAAGTTACTGAGTGCTGGTAAAGAATTTAAAGTATGGATTAGTTTGCAAACAGTCCCCCAATTATACCATAGGAGTCAATTTCTCACCTATTTGGGGGTACTAAACCCAATGGAAATTACCCCTCCGTGGACACAGTTAAGGAGTTTGCTGAATATTGGGGGTACTTAAGCACTCACAGAGATGTCTCCTATGAGTTATACTGGTCCTAACGATAATAGACTTGTACAACAGTGTTACCTCTGTAAAGGTGTGCCCCCAGTCTGCCGAGCAGTGCATCATAGCCCTGTGAGGACCACTCCAGACTGCCCAGGGGTTACAGATACTGTACATCAGAAATATACATGCAGTTTTCTGTGCTGTGGCATTTGAAAAAGAGAGCAAAGAAGGAACAGTGTTATATAGTTGAAATGTCCCAAAGTGCAGCAAGGTAAATAACTCATCCAAGGTCCACCAGAGAGCAGCGGCAGGGTGAAGTTCAAAGGGGAAATTTGCAGAGATTTCTGCAGGTCTTCCAGGAACCCCCTCCCCTCCCCTTCATTTATAGAACATAACTTTGTGAACTTGAAGTGATGAACAACTCCCAAATAAACAACAAAGATACCTTTTAAGGACAACTAAAGCTTCAAGACAAATAAACTGTAACCTACAGTATCCCCTGATCAATTCCTATGTACAGCTATAAAAGTAAGCTGACAGTTCTCCTGTCTTGCTTTAGATCAGGCCTCCCTGGGATTACAATTTTCTAGCAGTCTCTTCTTAAAGTAGCCTAACTTCTCTCCTTCACTTTATTCTCTGGGGTTTTCTTTGCAAGTCCAAGGTTTTTTGTTTGTTCTGTTTCTTTTAAAGCCCAGCATATATTTTATGCAGGGTGAAAATATTTCCGCAGCACTGGTAGCTGTGGGCATAGGCGTTCGGTGGCCCAACTATTTGGGGAGGCTAAAGGGGCGGGATTAGGGGTGGGGCCAGGGGTGGAGCTTAAATCCATAATTTTCTGATAACACACAGAAAAAAAAAAATAAAAGTCACAATTAATACCTTTTATTAAATTTAGATATTAGATATGTATCATATGTCAAAGAATAAAGTGGTTGCTCAAAGCATATACTAACTACAATAGCTCAATTGCAAAACACTATGCACAACTTTGTGCAAAAACGCACTCAGAACCTTACTGTACCATAAATATTATACTGGGCAGAACCTAATACACCAATATACCACCCATACGGAAAATGCAGACTGTCAACAATATGAAACAAGGGATCATAATATCACAATTCTCATGTACAGCCACAAAACACCCTAATTCATATTTAATGTGGGATAAAATGCCATAAATAAGTAAATAAATATAAACTTTTAATGTTGAGCACCTGATTCTCAAAGTGGACATATTCCAAACACTATAATGAAAATAAAATGATCTTTTCTACCTTTGTTGTCTGGTGGCTTTGTTTTTCTGATCATGCTGGTCCAGTATCCGATTCTGCTGCTATCTGTCCTCTTAACTCCGTTTCCAGGGCTTCCTTTCCATTTCTTTCTTTCCTTTCCTCCTTTCTTCTTCATTTCTGGTCCTCAGCTTCTGCCTATTTTCTTCATCCATGTGCAGTTTTTCTCCTCTCTTCCTTTTCCCTCATCTCATCTCCTTCCTCTCTCTTCCCTCCCCTCCCCTCTATGTCCAGCAATTTCTCCTCTCTCCCCTGCCCCCTCCATTCATCCATATCCAGAAATTCCCCTCTCTCCCTAAGCCCTGCCCTCCCATCCATGCTCCTCTCTCCCCTGCCCCCTCCATTCACCCATATCCAGCAATTCCCCTCTCTTCTTGAGCCCTGCCCTGCCCTCCCATCCATGTTCATCCATGCTCCTCTCTCCCCTGCCCCCCTCCATTCACCCATATCCAGCAATTCCCCTCTCTCCCTGAGCCCTGCCATCCCATCCATCTCCCTCTCTCCCCTGCCCCAACTGCCCACCCTCTTCTCCCCCCCCCCAAGATCCCTTTGCTTTTTTTTTCTTTTAAATTTACCTCTGAGTCCGGCAGCGCAGCGTCAGTGAAAGCACTTCTCTTCGCTCAGTGTCCCCCCTTCTTCTGATGTCATGACATCAGAAGAAGGCGGGACACTGAGCGAAGGGAAGCGCTTTCACTGGGAGCGCTTTCACTGATGCTATTGCTGCGCTGCCGGACTCGGAGGTAAAATTTAAAAGAAAAAAAAAAAGGAAAGGGATCTTGGGGGAGAGAAGAGGGTGGGCAGTTGGGACATGGGAGCGGGAGGGCAAGGTAAGCATGGCGTGGTGGTGCCCTCCAGAGATCAGCACCCCCCTGCCATGCTTACCGTGTTGTTGGGCCGGCCCTGGGTGCAAGACTCGCGCGGGAGGACGGCTGGCTGGGGAGGCTTAGCCTCCCCAAGCCTCTTATATGGGGCGCCTATGGTGTGGGATATTCAAATGGGAAACTCCATTGGAAGTTTCCTTTTGAAAACTAACCTGCGGCCTACAAGCTGTCCTCACTCTCAAAGTTTAAGAGGTTTCCTGGCCAGACCACACCAGCTTATGTTTGTTGTCTGTTGGTGAAGGTGGAAAATAAAATCATCTGCAACCTGGTTCATAAAATTCTGACAGGTTATTTATTCTCCTGAGAGTCTTTCTAATATGGTACAATTAATTGGTACAATCAATTATGGTTGCAACAAAGACCATTTAATATTGGCTTTTCCATCTGTAAAAAACATTCTTGTTAAATGATAAATCTTTTAACTTTTTCTCAGTGAAATTTTGGAATTCTCTGCCTCACTTGGGGCTCTTTTACTAAGGCACGCTAGCATTTATAGCTCACGCTAAATGTTAGTGACGTCCATGGATGTCGCTAATTTTTAGCGTGCCTTAAATATTAGCGTGTGCTGAAAATGCTAGTGCGCCTTAGTAAAAGAGGCTCTTGGTATGTTTATATGTTGATTATCTGCGCTTTCGGAAAGATCTGAAATCCTATTTACTCACTGAATTTTTTAATTTGTGATTGTTACTTTAACTGTAATTTCTAAAGTTATGTTTAGCTCTTGATACATTACCTATTTGTAGGAACTAGGTGGGATATAAGTGTATATATAACATAACATCCTATGAACTCTCACAGAGGGGTTGCATAAATAATCGGAGTCATGCATATTGCAACAAAGCTGATTCTTCCCAGAACATGGAAGGCCTTTGCGAAATAGGGTGTATTTATAATTATTTGCTGTCGTTCATAAATAACGTTCTGTGTCAGCTTTTTCAAACTCCTTCTTTTGGTTGAGTAACTCGCATAGTTAATTTGCTACAGCCTGGGTTGATGGCAGGTCTCCTTCAGTACTTCTGTCTTTCTCTTCTCCAATGTAGCACAGGATGCTGGGTCATAACTGAAAGACTGGATTCCTGTCTTCTCAGTTTTTATATATAAATGGGCAATATGGATGATATCTAATATCAAACAGCCTGCAGAACATTAAATGCTGTAATTGAATAAGATGCATAGAATTATCATTCTCACTGCACAGCCACAAAATTCTTCTTTCTGCCCTCATCCATCATGACTCCGCCTATCAGTCACTTCTGCTACCATTCTGGTGTCCCACAAGGTTTCGCCAACATGATAATAAGGCTTCTTGGTAGCATCTTATCTACTGCTTTGCTGTAGATTTCAGCGATACCTCATCTTGGTATTATCAGGCCTGCTCCATCACTCTCCTCTCTACATAGTGACATTTGTAGCTTTTCTGCTCACTGAACGACTGGAAATGTCAGACTGTATATTCATCTGTTCTCTTCTTCCTTAAAAGAGAACAAGAGGCTGTCTGGGACCAGGATTTTTTTGTATTATTATGAAGGCAATAATCACATCCAGAACAAAGAATTAGAGAACTAAAGAAGCCCTCCTGATCTTGTTTAAATCCAGATGTGAACTCTTTGTCAGAGGATTTCTTACTTGGCTCCCTTTCCTTCCATCCTATTTATAAGCCCTAGTTCAAAAAATTGAGAAAATCTAATGCTAGTTACATGTTATATAATAATCTTTGCAACTGCTTATTAAGAGGGTATTGCCGACATGTGATGACCAAGAAGGCACCATTTTTGGCCTATTTTCTAAAGTTACATAGATGCCTATATGTGTCTTTATTAAATATTAGGGGTAAACCAGCATTTGCAGCTAGATTGATGACATTTACACCTGCTTGGGAGTGGGTGTAAATGTGGGTTTGTGAAATGTGTGTGCAAATCATGTCTCCGCCCATGCGTCACCCAAACTCCACTCCAGAACACGCCTCCATGTGGGTCATGTAAAAGCACATGCCTTGTTTTCACCATGTGTACTTTTACCTTTGTAACCTCTGGGGTAATTTTTAAAAATTAATTATTAACAACCCAAAGTGACATCATTAAAGCTACAAGCTAACATTCTTAAATACAGCGTAACTAGTTCGACAGCCACAACTATTACAGTATTGCAAAAAACGAACCAGAAACTTAATAGTTTAGATGATTATGTTATTGTTATGTTTTCTGTCCCCCTTTTCCCTTCCCCAAATATCTTTCCCCCTCCCACCTACCCCCCTATCCCTTTCTCAATTAACCAAATACAAACCAAATCCGGCAGTATTTCTTACACCTGAGGTAATTTTATAAAAGCCTTTTTATGTGTATAAAAAGTCATTCCAGGTGAAATTTACCCCATAAGTCCATAAGCATTGCTATACAGAGACAGATCGAAGGTCCATCAAGCCCTGTATCCTGTTTCCAACAGTGGCCAATCCAGGTCACAAGTATCTGGCAAGATCCCAAAGGAATAAAACACTTTTTATTCTTCTTATCTTAGAAATAAACAGTGGATTTTCCCAAGTCTATTTTAATAATGGCTTACAGACTTTTCTTTTACAAACTTGTCCAAACTTTTTAAAAACCCTGCTAAGCTAACTGCAATTACCACATTCTCTGGCATCCATTTCCAGAGTTTAACTACACACGTCGAATGAAGAAATATTTTGAATTGTTTTAAATTTACTACTTGGTAGCTTCATTGCATGCCCCCTAATCCTTCTATTTTTGAAAAAAATAAACAAGCCCCTAAAATGGCGTTTTTCAATTGGTATGATGCAGTGTATCCCTAGGTGTGCTGCAGTGAAGTGCTGCAAGGGAACGGGGTTTGCAGTAATCCCACAAAGTCTAAGGGGATCCTGCGGGAATCCACTCCAGGTCTGTGGGGATCCTGTGGGGATGGAGATAGTTCCTGCAGGGTTCCCGTGGGAGTGTATGAACCTCTCATTGACCACCTACCTACCCAGGGTCCTGGATCCAAGACGGTCAAGTACAGCCTCTTCCTCCTTTCAATAATTCAGCACAGCTGCACTTGCTCTGTGCCCAAGCTGATGCATCAAGACTCACACTGACACATGTACGGGCCAGAGGCATCAGAGGTCACCTGATCTACTGGTGCATGCTTGTGGTGACCTCCATGTACAGCTGCCCCCCTCCCCCAGCGAAACATACAAAAACATCCACAAGGGGGCACTATAGGCTTGGGATCACCAATTAAGAATTCTACTGAATGCGGTAGGCTGCAACATTGCCCCAAATCGCTCCCAGATCCACTGAAAGCGCACTCCTTGAGAAGAAATGTCTGAGATGCTAATAGTGAAATCATCTGTGTTCACCAAAGTTCCAAAGAGGGCTCAGTAGCATCCATCCAGCATAGAAGTATAGATTTCTTTCCCGTGAGTATGGTCCTTCGCAGAAAGACACTTAGACCAGGAGGCTTTGGTGTCACCAATTGAAATCCATCAAACAGCAGGTTCAGCAAAACAGTTAATCCGTGAGACCATTGGGTTGAAATATGTTGAAATACCTGTGACCAAAAGAAGGAAACCTTCGAGCAGTCCAAGAAAACAAGAAGGCAGATGATCCACAAAATCCAATGTGGAAGCAATCAAAAGAGCAGATCGCTAGGTGGTATTAATCAGACTTTATTGGAGAAATAATCGCCCGACACAGACTGTGTTTCGCCCACAAGGGCTGCGTCAGGGGCTCTAAAATAACAAACAGTAATAAAATAAATAAATCAATAACATATATAACACCACTCATAATATATATAGAAAAATAAATGTAGAAAAATAAATAAAGAGCTAAAGAAAGAAGTACATAGGATACCATGACGTGTGCAATAACAAAATTACACATAATCATAATTAAACAGTAATAAATACAAATTATATAACCAAAAACTCAATATTAAAACAATGATCCTCCTAGTGAAATGATCACATATTCAAATTATATATCCATAAATATAAAATGCAGCCTAATAAACATATACAAGCGATCATATACTACAGCATAGCGCAATAAAAATATCAAAATTACAACATATAATAAAAGATATTGGACATTCTTCTAATCTAATATAGAAGACAGTGACATGAGAGGAAAAATAGTTAATCTAAAGGTGTGAAAAAATATATATAACATATAATGACTCACTTCAGTTGCTGTGATATTAAACAAAGCAAAAGCATATAAACAGCAGGTCAGCTTCGTTTGTTTAATTTCACAGCAACTGAAGTGAGTCATTATATGTTATATATATTTTTCACACCTTTAGATTAACTTTTATCTTTTATTATATGTTGTAATTTTGATATTTTTATTGCGCTATGCTGTAGTATATGATCGCTTGTATATGTTTATTAGGCTGCATTTTATATTTATGGATATATAATTTGAATATGTGATCATTTCACTAGGAGGATCATTGTTTTAATATTGAGTTTTTGGTTATATAATTTGTATTTATTACTGTTTAATTATGATTATGTGTAATTTTGTTATTGCACACGTCATGGTATCCTATGTACTTCTTTCTTTAGATCTTTATTTATTTTTCTACATTTATTTTTCTATATATTATTATGAGTGGTGTTATATATGTTATTGATTTATTTATTTTATTACTGTTTGTTATTTTAGAGCCCCTGACGCAGCCCTTGTGGGCGAAACACAGTCTGTGTCGGGCAATTATTTCTCCAATAAAGTCTGATTAATACCACCTAGCGATCTGCTCTTGTTTGCTTCAACCTTCGAGCAGTGCCAGAACATATGACTCAAAGTAGATGGAACTCTGTTATTTCTACTGACTACCTAATGGCTTGCGGAGTGCCATAGGGTTCCATTCTCTCTCCAATCTGATCTAATTTATATTAAACCTGTAGCTTATCTTATATCTGCCCACAGTATTAGCTATCATCTCTTCACAGATGATACTGTTGCCTGAAAGCAGAATGTCGTATGTGAAAGGTTTCTATATGAACTGCGATAGACATACAGTATATTTCAGTACACTGCTGTAAGATCTTCTTGAATGCCAAACTGTTGATTTGATACTTTTGATATTACTACTAAAAAAATTAAAATTTGATATTTTATACTTCATTTCTCATTTTCTCTGTTTCACATCAAGCACATGCACAACAGTTTTGCTATCAGGCAACGGCATAGAGATGCTGCTTACTGTTGATAATCAATGATCAGGATTGGACAATGCAGAGGTTAACAGTGCCTGGCCAAGGTGTCATTAAAATTGGTTAGAACCAGCTCAAACTTAATCCACAGAAAACTGAAGTATTATGGTCAGGACTCGCTCAAGGGATAGTGGTGCCCTGAGCCAACTTGCTTTGGTGGCACTCCTGCCCCCCATCACATTGCATCATAATAACATAAGAATAGCCATACTGAGTCAGACCAATGGTCCATCTAGCCCAGCATCCTGCCTTCAACAGTGGCCAATCCAGGTCACAGACACCTCGCAGAAACCCAATTAGTAGTATCATTCAGTGGTGCCAATCCCGGGGCAAGAAGTGGCTTCCCCCATCTCCATCTCATAAACAGACTATGAACTTTTCCTCTAGGAAATTGTCCAAACCTTTTTTAAACCGCTGTTACCGCATCCTCCGACAACAAGTTCCTCCTATTTGTTTTAAAATTAATTCCATGTAAATTCATTGAGTGTCTCCTGGTCTTTGTACTCTTTGAAAGAGTGAAAAATCGATTCAATTCTACACCAATCAGGATTTTATAGACTTCAATCATATCCCTCCTCAGCCGTCTCTTTTCCAAGCTGAAGGGTCCTAACCTCTTTAGCCTTTCCTCATATGGAAGCAGTTCATCCCCTTTATCATTTTGGTCGCTCTTCTTTGAATGTTTTCTAGATATAAGTACATAAGTAATGCCACACTGGGAAAAGACCAAGGGTCCATCGAGCCCAGCATCCTATCCATGACAGCGGCCAATCCAGGCCAAGGGCACCTGGCAAGCTTCCCAAACGTACAAACATTCTATACATGTTATTCCTGGAATTGTGGATTTTTCCCAAGTCTATTTAGTAGTGGTTTATGGACTTGTCCTTTAGGAAACCATCTAACCCCTTTTTAAACTCAGCCAAGCTAACCGCCTTCACCACGTTCTCCGGCAACGAATTCCAGAGTTTAATTATGCGTTGGGTGAAGAAATATTTTCTCCGATTTGTTTTAAATTTACTACACTGTAGTTTCATCACATGCCCCCTAGTCCTAGTATTTTTGGAAAGCGTGAACAGACGCTTCACATCCACCTGTTCCACTCCACTCATTATTTTATATACCTCTATCATGTCTCCCCTCAGCCGTCTCTTCTCCAAGCTGAAAAGCTCTAGCCTCCTTAGTCTTTCTTCATAGGGAAGTCGTCCCATCCCCGCTATCATTTTAGTCGCCCTTCGCTGCACCTTTTCTAGTTCCACTATATCTTTCTTGAGATGCGGTGACCAGAATTGAACACAATACTCAAGGTGCGGTTGCACCATGGAGCGATATAACAGCATTATAACATCCTCACACCTGTTTTCCATACCTTTCCTAATAATACCCAACATTCTATTCACTTTCCGAGCCGCAGCAGCACAATGAGCAGAAGGTTTCAGTGTATTATCGACGATGACACCCAGATCCCTTTCTTGGTCCGTAACTCCTAACGTGGAACCTTGCATGACGTAGCTATAATTCGGGTTCTTTTTTCCCACATGCATCACCTTGCACTTGCTCACATTAAACTTCACTCCGCTCTATCTTTTTTGAGACCAGAATTGAATGCAGTACTCAAGGTGAGGTCACACCATGGAGCGATAGAGGCATTATAATATTCTTGGTCTTATTTTGCATCCCTTCCCTAATAATTCCTAGCTCCTGTTTGCTTTTTTTGGCGACCGTCACACACTGGACAATGTATTGTCTACAATGACACCTAGACCTTTTTCTTGAGTGCTGATTCCTAAGGTGGACCCTAGCATCAGATAACTATGATTCGGATTATTCTTCCCAAAATGCATCACTTTGCATTTGTTCACATTAAATTTCATCTGTCATTTGGATGCCCAGTCTTCCAGTTTCCTAAAGTCTTCTTGCAATTTATCACAATCCACATGCGTTTTGACAACTTTGAATACTTTTGTGTCATCTGCAAATTTAATCACCTCACTTGTCGTTCCAATTTCCAGATCATTTATAAATATGTTAAATAGCACTAGTATCAGTACAAATTCCTGTGGCTCTCCACTATTAACCCTCCTTCACTGGGGAACTGAGTTTGATTCCCACTTCAGGCACAGGCAGCTCCTTGTGACTCTGGGCAAGTCACTTAACCCTCCATTGCCCCAGGTACAAATAAGTACTTGTATATGTAAGCTGCATTGAGCCTGTCATGAGTGGGAAAGCGTGGGGTACAAATGTAACAAAAATTGTTTTTTAACCCTATCTTCTGTTTTCTGTCCAATAACCAATTCTTAATTCACAGAAGGACGTTGCCTCCTATCCCATGACTCCTTTATTTTCTCAGGAGTCTCATGAGGTACATTGTGAAAAGCTTTCTGAAAATCTAGATACACTACATCCACAGGCTCATATTTATCGACATGTTTATTCACACCTTCAAAGGAATGAAGCAAATTGGTGAGGCAACACCTCTTTTGGCTGAATCCATGCTGACTCTATCTCATTAAACCATGTTTGTCTAAGTGTTCAGTAATTTTATTCTTTACTTTGCCCAGCACGTCAGGCTTACCAGTCTGTAATTTCCCGGATGACCCCTTGAACCCTTTTAAAAAATCGGCATCACACTGGCCACCCTAAAGTCTTCAGGTACTATGGACAACTGTAATGACAGCTTACAGGTCACTAGAAGCAAATAATCAATTTCATGTTTGAGTTCTTTCAATACCTTGGGGTGTATACCATCCAGTCCAGGTGATTTATCACTATTTAACTTGTCAATTTGGTTCAGTACATCTTCCAAGTATATTCCTTCCCTTCACACTTGGAACTTCTATCCATAAAGATTCCATGCTGCTATCTGTTTTATGTAGAATGTTTATTTTGTTTGACTGAATTCCCTCTTTAACATATGCAATTTCCCCCCCCCCCCCTCCAATTTGATCCACACTATCATTGCAATGTAATTTATGCCCTGCTAACACAGTGTCTTATTGATTGTCCTCCTTCTACCAGGTCTCTGAGATGCCTATTATTTCTACCTTTTAATTTAATGCTATATACTCCAATTCTCCTATCTTATTTTTAAAACTCCTAGCATTTGTATAGACACTTCAAATTGTCTTTTTTTCTTTGCATCTACAGGCTGCTTTGAAGTTAATGAGGATAATTTGCATCCTTTGCTCTGTTCTCCCATTGAAAACTCCTGGCTTTCTTTCACCATTATTGGAACTTTTCTATTGGGATTCCCTAAGCATCCTGTTTCAATAGTAACCTTCAAGGATACTCCACAACAAACCATGCGCTCCTGGGTGACTGTTGGCTCCCCCTCCCCCATTTATTTAGTTAGCACCAGCAGCCTGGTTCCATCTCAGTTAAGGTGGAGCCCATCCTTTCAGAACAGGCCCCCCCCTTCCCCAGAATGTTGCCCAGTTCCAAACAAATCAAAATCCCTCATCTCTGCACCACTGTCTCAACCACACATTGAGACTTTGGAGCTCTGCTAGTCTCTTGGGCCCTGATCTTGGAACGGGGAGCATTTCTGAAAATGCTGCCCTGGAGGATATGGATTTCAGCTTTCTACCTAGGAGCCTAAATTTGGCTTCCAGAACCTTCCTCCCACATTTTCCTTTATTATTGGTAGCCACATGTATTAAGACAGCTGGCTCCTCCCCAGCACTATCTGAAATCCTATCTAGGTGACGCGTGAGGTCCACCACCTTCACACCAAGCAGGCAAGTGACCTGGCGATCCTTATGTCCACCAGCAACCCAGATATCTACATGCCTAATAATAGAATCAACAACTACAACAGCTGTCCTAACACTTCGCTCCTGTGGAGAAGCTCCTGGAGACACATCCTCGGTGTGAGAGGAAATTGAATCCCTGGTGGGCTGGTCCTGGCTACATGATTACTTCCAACTTCACCAAAGTGATGCTCTCCTTTTAGGATACCTCCCGTCTCCAAGGCAGCATAGGGGTTGCCAGACTGGAGGTTGGATTTCTTTACAACTTCTCTGTAGGCTTCCTCTATATACATCTCTGTCTCCCTCAGCTTGAACGGACTCGTTCTCTGAGAGCTAGGAGCTCTTTGCATCTAGCACAAACATATAACCTCTCGCCAACTGGGAGATAATCATACATGTGACACTCAATGCAAAATACTGGATAGCACTCCTCTCGCTGCTGGACTGCTGTCTGCATCTTGGTACTAGGGATATTAGATTAATATAAAGAGCTTTAAGATTATATGGTATAATATGTAATTTATTTACTGTTACGTTAACCAGCTCCGGAAACCCAGAAATTCAATGCCGGTGCCAGACCTGACATTGAATTTCCAGGTTTAGTGCCAGTGGCAGTCAGTAAAAGCTGATCGCTGCTGGCTGAATACTGGGCCTTTGGTATCCTACCACCTGCTTAATAAAACATGGGGTCAAAGGTCAAATAGTTATACTGTGTGCCCGATATTCAGTGGTATTTAACTGGCCAGAAATGGCTCCTGGACAGTTAAATAGCTAGTTTATCCACTGAATATTAGCGCTTAGCAGCTGCTAACCAGCTACATCACCTATTAGGCACAATCACTTACACCAGCCATGCAATGTACACTCAAGACAAGTTACAAACCATGTAAACAGTTCTGAAAATTACATCCATATTTCTAAACTGGACAGTCAATATGTGGTACAGACAAGTCAATCAAAATAGTACTGCGTTTCCAGTTATTACTTAATCATGAACAATAAAAACCCCAAAACCACAATGTGAAGTCCCAAAACTTTCACCAATTCATTATTAGAGCTTTCCTCTCTCAGAGAGTACACAAGTTTCTTCATGCATGCAATTGTACTTAGATTTTAGCAAAGCCTTTGACATGGTTCCTCACAGGCGACTTAAAAATAAACTGAGTGTACTTGGTATGGGCTCTAAAGTAACTGACTGAGTTAGAAACTGGTTCAGTGGAAATCAACAAAGGGTAGCGGTAAACGGAGCTCACTTTCAGGAAAGGGATGTTACCGGTGGTGTGCCACCAAGGATCGGTTCTTGGTCCAATTTTTTAAAACATTTTTGTAAGTGAAATTGCAGAAGGGTTGTCTGGTAAGGTTTGCCTCTTTGCAGATGATACTAAAATCTGCAGTAGGATAGACACCCCTGATGGTGGAAATAATATGAGTGACCTAGCAAAGCTTGAAGAATAATCTAGAATATGGCAGATAAAATTTAATGCAGTACAGTATTAAGAGTGGTACAAAGAAGAGCGACCAAGAGGAAATGGAACAGCTTCCATATGGGGAAAGGCTAAAGAGGATAGGACTTTTCAGCTTGGAAAAAAGAAGGCTGAGGGGAGATATGATTAAGTTCTATAAAATCCTAAGTAGAATGAGTAAAAGTGAATTGATTTTTCAGTCTTTCAAAAAGTACAGACCAGGGGACACTTGATAAAATTACATGGAAATACTTTTAAAACAAATAGGAGGAAATATTTTTTTCACTCAAAGAAAGCTGTGGAACTCATTGCTGGAGGATGTGGTAATGGCAATTAGCGTATCTAGGTTTAAAAAAAAGGTTTGGACAAGTTCCTGGAGGAAAAGTCCATAGTCTGTTATTGAGATAGATGTGGTGGAAGCCACTGCTTGCCCTGGGATTAGTAGCATGGAATGGTGCTATTATTTGGGTTTTTGCCAGGTAATTGTGACCTGGATTGGCCACTGCAGGAAGCAGGATACTGGGCTAGATGGACCATTGGTCTGACCCAGTATAGCTATTCGTATGTTCTTATGTACTATAAAGGGTGAAGTACTACTGTGCACAAAAGAACAGCGGGGCTTGGGAGTGATTGTATCTAATGATCTTAGGGTGGCCAAACAGATAAAGGTGACGCACAAGCCAGAAGGGTGCTTGGGTGCATAGGGAGAGGAATGGCCAGCAGGGTGCCTCTGTATAAGTTTCTGGTAAGACTTTACTTAGGAGTCCTTTTACTAAGGTGCACTAGGCGCTAAAATGTGCCTAACTTGGAAAAATGGCCTAACGTGGGACATACTAAAGCATAAAACTTTAATGCACACACATGCAAAAACTAACTGAGTGCTAAATATATTTTAGGAATTATTTTTAGCGGGTGTGTCGGGGCAGAGTGGGCGTTCCTGTGCTAACCGGTTATCACATCCACATTACAGTGTGCTAACTGGCACACAGATAACGTGGGAGCCCTCATTGCCTACAAAACAGATGGCAGTAAGTGCTCATATGATCATTTTTTTTTAATGGCCGCACGCCAATGGTAACAGTAGTGCATGGCCATAAATGAAATAAACTAGAAAATAATGGGTGTTTATGGCCACAGTAAAAATGGTCTTAGTGTGTGGAAAAGACCTGCATAAGGATGCGCTATGCAAATACTTACCACAGCTCAGTAAAAGAACCACTTAGAGTTAAGTTCTGGAGATGGCACCTTCAGAAAGACAGAAAACAGAGTGAAGTCAATCCAGAGGGCAACTACTGAAATGGTCAGTGGTTTTCACCGTTAAGCATGCATGCAGGAGCTAGGAGAAATCCAGCTCTGTGCTGGAAGTGAATGGTATCAATACTTTTAAACTGATAAAAATTTGGTCATTTACAGTAGCTTGAAAGGGAAGGTACAACAAAGTCAGCTTACAGTTCTTAGATAACCATGCTACAAGCACACTTTCAAACCCAAAATGGGAAGAGAAGGGGTGGAGGCCAGCCAATAGGAAAAGCCTCACAAGGCCTAGGGAACAGGGACAGGTGCTTAGGAAGAGCCTATGCCAAGAGAACTAAAATTACATCACTTTCAGGCTTATTTTTGAAAGAGAAGGACGCCCATCTTTTGACACAAATCGCAAGATGGGCGTCCTTCTCACAGGGTTGCCCAAATCAGCATAATTGAAAGCCGATTTTGGTTGTCCCCAACTGCTTTCCGTCGCGGGGACGACCAAAGTTCCCGGGGGCATGTCAGAGGCATAGCGAAGGCGAGACTTGGGCGTGCCTAACACATGGGCATCCTCAACCCATAATGGAAAAAAAAAGGGCGTCCCTGATGAACACTTGGACGACTTTACCTGGTCCTTTTTTTCTTACGACCAAGCCACAAAAAGGTGCCCGAACTGACCAGATGACCACCGGAGGGAATCGGGGATGACCTCCCCTTACCCCCCAGTGGTCACTAACCCCCTCCCACCCTCAAAATTTTTTTTAAAAATATTTTTTGCCAGCCTCAAATATCATACCCAGCTCCATGACAGCAGTCCCTGGAGCAGTTTTAGTGGGTGCAGTGCACTTCAGGCAGACGGACCCAGGCCCACCCCCCCTACCTGTTACACTTGTGGTGGTAAATGTGAGCCCTTCAAAACCCACCAGAAACCCACTGTACCCACATCTAGGTGCCCCCCTTCACCCATAAGGGCTATGGTAGTGGTGTACAGTTGTGGGTAGTGGGTTTTGGGGGGCTCAGCACACAAGGTAAGGGAGCTATGTACCTGGGAGCTTTTTCTGAAGTCCACTGCAGTGTCCCCTAGGCTGTCCGGTTGGTGTCCTGGCATGTCAGGGGTACCAGTGCACTACGAATGCTGGCTCCTCCCACGACCAAAGGGCTTGCATTTGGTCGTTTCTGAGATCGGCGTCCTTAGTTTCCATTATCGCCGAAAATCAGAAATGGCCAAGTCTAAGGACGACCTTCTCTAGGGATGACCTAAATTTCAAGATTTGGGCGTCCCCAACCGTATTATCGAAACGAATGATGGACACCCATCTTGTTTCGATAATACGGGTTTCCCTGCCCCTTTGCCGGGATGTCCTACGAGGACGTCCTCAGGAAAACTTGGGCCCCCTTTCGATTATGCCCCTCCACGTAGTCCTATCCCACTTAAAGAGCACAGGACACATGCAAACAACAAGCATCCTGCCTCCATGAATATGAGGGCAGCACACTGCCTCCAACCCCCCCTCCCCCCGACATGACCCATTGTGATTGGGACACACTGCAGATGAACTGCATAGAAAAACATTGAAAAATGTGTTTCAAAAATAGCAATTTAGTCATTTTTGGAAGAAAAATGTCAATCTGCTGCTTTGTGCAATTTTTGGACGTTTTTCTGTTGCAAAAAAGAGTCCACAAGCCACTCACATACAGATATGGGACAAGAAAACTAAAAAGAAGACAACTTTGACAGAGGGAATCTACTGGCAGTACAATGATTGAATAAACAAGTAAATGAATCAAAAATGATGATAGCTTTAATATAAATATTTGTTAGAAACAACCATGGCTATGTTTTGGCATAAGCCTGTATAAAGGGTATTGTATTTAAATAAAACAAAGATGGCAATGATCAGGAATTCTATATATGCATGTGATCACATCAAGTGGGAATCCTTTTGTTTCTTTCAATGATTTGATCTTACAGCCATAAGATATTGCACCATCACTAGGAAACAAATGCTCTGCTTGAAATGAAATAGAAAACTTTCTAGATGTGGTGAAGTATTTATATCTTAGACTTTCAAAAAAATACAATGTGAGCCTTTTACAAAGGAGTGGTAGCTTTCTTAACGTGTGCTAAACACTAGATGACTGTCTCTAGCTTTTAGCATGCGCTAATCATTAGAGCACGCAAATAACGCTACCGCGCCTTTGTAAATGACCCCCAATGAGATTTGATGAACTTCATTCCAAACAGTGTTCAACTGAGTAAGATGCTCACCATTCCATTTGTGCATTGAAGATGCTAACCTAAGAATTTCTTCAATCTATTCCAACAACCCCTGATAAATGTCAGAAATTACCTTCAAGTTAATAATGAGGCTGATTACAAACAAAACACAAACTGACAAGCTAGCTTTCAACATTCAAACCTGACCGGCTGCTTAATGTATACGTCCCCTATCTGTGGATTCACAGTGACACTATACAGGTAGTGACATGCCCCTGGAAATCCCTCAAAACCCTTCCTGGTCAATGTACACTCCTGCTCTCTCCCCAGTACATTCCCAGATTCAACACCCTGTCATGATGTTCCAACCTCACACTCTTTCACACACCCATCTCAAACTTCACCCATTTATTCTTCAATCCATACAAAACTACAACTGGAAAACAAAACAGAGTTGCCCCCAACATACAACCAACCAATTGACTCAGCTTCACCTAAAAGTACATGAAACACGATAGTCACATAAGCTCCCCTTCAACAGGGAGCTCAATAATAAATGAGCAAACTGCCTGAACTCATAGTGTTAAGTCAGCAGGTTGGGGACATTGATTCCTGCACCTCTCTGTCAGCTTAATAATCTATATATATAAAACTCACCCTCAACGTTCTATTGTCTGATGACGTCACTGAAGCCAAGGTTCGTAAGTTCGAAGCTCTGAAGCCAACAAAATCACAGTCTCAGGGCTCCGCCCTCGCATCAAACGTTATGACGTTAGGGTGGAGGCGGAGCAATTCACTCACATCAACGACGGCCAGGGTACCGCAATGGGCCACCCACTGACGACGAAGGTGCGTTGGGTGGGGGGGCCACAGTCACACATCGACGGCGGCGCAATGCCCTAACAACCAAGGTGCGTTCAGTGGGGGGGGGGGGGGGGGGGCACAGGAAAGCCTTGCTAGCGCCCGTTTCATTGGCTCCAGAAACGGGCCTTTTTTTACTAGTTTGCCTATATGTTATGGCAGAAAAGGATAAGCCCAAATCTTGTTTCTACCAGGACGTGCTAATCTTTCTTTTCCCTCTCAGACAATTTTGGGCGGTGTTGCCCATTGTTAGGGAACTATGAAATCTGGAGGGCTTGTAGGATTTACAAATGTTATTTGGAAGATTTTCTTTTAATTAAAATTAGAACAGTGATTCAAGCTCTTATTAGATCTTACTTCAACTTCTACAATGCTCTGTATTTGGGTGTTCCCCTTTCGTACACAGAATGTAGTGGTGTGGGTTTTGTCGGGTCTGTCCTGATCTATTCATCTCTCTCCAGTTTGAAAAGTTTACACTGGTTGCCTGTTACATGTAGAATTCAGTTTAAGATCTTGACCCTTATCTTCAACGTGCTGTGTGATGAAATTCCAACATTGTTACCTTCTTCCCTGCATCCTTATCAACCTGCATGCATTTTGAGGTCTGCAGAAAAATTGTTGTTGCTGTACTGCCATTCCACCAGGTTAGGTGGAATAGATCTTTGATCTTTTCTGTTGCTAGTCCTTTTCTGTGGAATACTTTACCACAGGACTTATGTGGAGGTATATTTTCAAAGCACTTAGACTTACAAAGTTTCGTGGAGGGGCATAATCGAACGCAAACGCCCATGTGTAAGAACGTCCATCTCTGAGAACTGGTCCGGAAAGGGGTGGGCCGAATCGTATTTTCGAAAAAGATGGATGTTTATCTTTAGTTTCGACAATACGGTTTGTGCCAGGCAAATGCATTGGATGTGGGCGTTTTTGAGATGTGGGCATTTGTTTGAGCTGGGCGTTTTTGTTTTTCAGCGATAATCGAAACAGAAGCGTCCCAGCTCAAAAATGACCAAATCCAAGGCTTTGGGTCGTGGGAGGGGCCAGGATTCATAGTGCACTGGTCCCCCTCACATGCCAGGACACCAACCGGGCACCCTAGGGGGCACTTTTAAAAAATAGAAACAAACATTAAATTACCTCCCAAGTGCATAGCTCCTTTACCTTGGGTGCTGAGACCCCCAAATCCCCCCAAAACCCACTCCCCACAACTCGACACCATTACCATAGCACTTAATGGTGAAGGGGGCACCTACATGTGGGTACAGTGGGTTTTGGGGGGGTAGAGGGCTCCCATTTACCACCACAAGTGGTACATGTAGGGGGGGATGGGCCTGGGTCCGCCTGCCTGAAGTGCACTGCATTGCCCACTAAAACTGCTCCAGTGACAGGACTTGTTGCTGCTGTATAACCTTGGCACAGCAGTTCACACCGTAAGACTAATCTCGCTGAAAACGTCCTTTATTTCAATAACTGCGTTTACTCACAGTTAACTGCAGATCACAGGTTGTGCCCCACTGGCAACAAGTCTCCCTGGTACTGAGATTAGCAGTAGCTCAGAGCTGGCAGAATGGTGTACAATGCCCTCTTTCAACAACATTCAAGGTAAGAACTAAGTTCTGTAACGTGGCTAACACACGAATGGGATCTAAAACAGACTTACAAATATGGCCACTACCTCATGGACTACCAGAAACAAAACAGGGCACACTCTGACCCAGGTCAGCAGAGGGAAAAGCACCATGGGAGAAAAGCCTACCAACTACCAACATCGTGAGACTGTAACACAAGCTAGTGAAATCACGGAGCCCAATACCCTACACCCACCACAATGCAATGTTGATGTGACCCTGCACTGCACCCGAGAGCCACATCTGACCCAGGGAAAGGCTGTGAGAGGATCGAACACATTCTGCAGTCATGGAGGTGGGTAAGGAATTTGAGGGTGGCATAGAGGCTGGGAAATAAGGTTTTTGCAAGTGGGTTTTTTTGGTGGGAGGGGGTTAGTGACCACTGGGGGAGTCAGGGGAGGTGATTCCCGATTCCCTCCGGTGGTCATCTGGTCATTTAGGGCACTTTTTTGGGACCTGTTTGTGAGAAAAAAGGGTCCAAAAACAGTGTCCTAAATTCCCACTAAAAACGCCTTTCTTTTTTCCATTATCGGCTGAGCGCGCCCATCTCTGCTCGGCCGATAACCACGCCCCAGTCCCACCTTCACCACACCTCCGACACACCCCCGTCAACTTTATTCGTTGCCACGACGGAGTACAGTTGAATACGACCAAAATCGGCTTTCAATTATACCGATTTGGCCGCTCACGGGAAACGGACGCCCATCTCTCGAACATGGGCGTTTTTCTCCTTTCGAAAATAAGCAGGATAGTAACCTCTGAAATAGTATAACTTCTTTTTTGCACTTTTGGAAATGTTTGAAAGCATATCCATTCAGTCCAGTGTTTTAGTTATTCTTTTAAGTATTTTGAATATTTTGGCTTATCTCTTATGCTTATGCTCATATTCATTTCAATGTATTGTCTGTTGCCCTCCACCTGATCATGTATCTTATTTTGTAAGCTTTATCTCAAAAATCTTACCAATGAGAGGAGTCACAAAGAAATTTGGCGTAAAACTTGGTAATGTTAACCCTGATTCAAGTGTAAAATAGCAGAGTTTATTAACAACCTTAAATAATTGCCCAGGGAAAAGGGGGAAAGAATTTGTACTTGGCTCTCTCTACCAGGATGTGGCCAATGGAAGAGTGACAGATATTCTGCCTAGGTCTTTTTGGAAGGTAGGGGTCCCGTTTCCTTGTTTCTGCCTCTTGGAAGCAGACTGGATGCTCAAGGGAAGAAGCTTCAGGTCATGTGGAGGGTTGGCTCTTAAGTATCAAAACAGGGTTTAGGGTAAAGGAAAGGGCATTTGGGCAATATCTCCTTTCTGGCCTGGGAAAGAAAATGGATGGGACTGCGGTCAATGGTTTGCTTGAGTTAGACGTCATGGGTAATGAATGTGCCTACTGGAGTGTTAAAATTGTATTGAGTACCAGTACTTTTGGCAAGAAGACTTGAAGTGTGGGTACTTCAAAAGAGCTTGGTGTTTTGCCAAAGCTGAAAGTCTGGGAAGGTTGAAAGAACAGGGCTCCCCGAGATTCAGGGAACCCATAACTGAGAGAAGAGTGAAAGAGAGATGTGCCTGGAAGTCTTTTTCAGGGTACAAGAGTGGTGAATAGAAGATAATCTCAAGAGGATCCCAAGAATTTCCACATCAGGAGAGGAGTCCTGCAAAAGGAAGAAAAGTGTCTACCAGACTAGGAGAGTAAACAAAGAAGAAATTAACCATCTTTTTCATTTATGGATGTATTTATTTATTTATTTATTGCTGTTCTTAATTCTACCTGCTATATGTGAGGATAACAGAAAAACTCTCATGAATTCACACAGTAAAGATTTTAAATTTGTGCACTGTTTTCTGGCATTTATAGTGGAGTTTGAAGTGGGTGTGTGCTCTGAAGAAAAGGGTGAGAGGCTGGGGAGTGTCTTGCTCAGCAAGCTAGGGCCATGAAGAGCACAATGAGGTAAGAAGAGGTCTCCTCTACACAACATTTGTAGGTTCCCCCTGCTGCAGCACAGAGCTCCGTGGAGACTGGCTACATAATCTCTATTCTTATTTCATACCTTACTGTTGCACATTCAAAACATCTAAAAACAAATCAAATGCAGCTGTGGTAAATGGTAAGAAAACCAATATGAATAAGATATATATGTATTAATGATAAAACAAAAAAATGTATAAGTCACAATCATCAATAAAACACACAACAGAGAAGAATAATTGCACATTTCGGTATAATCAATAATAACCTGAAAATACCCTATTCCATAGGATCTTAATCTTCCATAACCTAATCCTAGGTTTGTAAGTATGTAACGTGATTCTTGTAACCCGTTAACTCCCACTTAGAAAGTAGTTCAAAGTGGTTTACAACAAATTAATTAAAAAAACAAAGTAAAATATAAAATGAATTAATATAAAATAAAAATTTTAAGACAGAAAACACTTCAACAAATAGGTCTTAAGGTTAGAAGTTACATTTTGAACTGTTAATCCACATGTGTGTGGTGGGTGGGCGGGGGTGGGAGGTTGGGTGTAAGGGTGGGAGGGGTAGGGAGAAAAGTAAGAAAAAATTTGATGACAATACTATTATTTTGTTTGAATCAGCTGAGTTAGCATGCTGTTGTTGTTGAAATTGCATTTTTCTATGTATTGTCCATAATGGTTGTTTATACGGCTGTTCATCAATAAAAATTGTTGAAATAGGTCTTAAGGTTTTTAAGAAATTGAAGATAACCAGAAGAATTTCTAAGGACCATAGGTAGGGAGAGCCAAAACTGAGGAGCATAAAAACAGAAAGATGATTCCAATATTTTCTTGTACTTAATACCAACAAAAGATGGTAAAATTAAGAAAAATGGATCTCTAAATCGTATAAGAAGAAAAGAGATCAAATTGGACAGCAACCCAGCAGTACTTCCCACCCCTAGCTCAGCGTCATATCTGGTGCTACAAAAATATATTTATTTTTGTAGCACCAGAGTGTACCTGGTGATAATCGGCCAGTGCTGCGTGCTACCCAGTTACTGCCAGGTTAGCGCAGGAGCCCTTACCGCCAGTTCAATGGGTAGCGGTAAGGGCTCCCCCCCCCCGAAATGGCCACGTGGCAAGTGCTTTACTTGCCGCATGGTTATTTCTTCCAGGAAAGAGAGACTTGCCTTTTACCCGCTGTGGTAAAAGGGCGCCTTAGCATGCATGAAAAACGTGCACCGACGCCAGCACAGGCCCGCTTTTGCTGCAGCTTAATAAAAGAGCCCAAGTGGCTTAAGATACAAGATTGTACCAAAATGGCAAAATGAGATCTGTCAAAGTATCGTCTAATGCGATGTAACTGTCGTAGCTTAAAAAGCAACACATGTAATAAGGTAATTTATCTGAGGTTCTAGTAGAAGGGAAGAGTCTAAAGTAAGTCCCAAAATCTTTGAAGAAGATTCAAATTTCAGAGCCAAATTATTTGACACATTAATAGAATCAGAAATGAGACTGCCCTTTCGAGCTATCTATTGTAGTTTCATTTTATCAGTATTCAATTTGTGATATTGAATTATATCTATTCATTTAACTACCTTAGATGTCATGACAGACCACTTCTCATCAGCAGGAGCCAAGAGCAACATGTCATTTGCATAAGAGTAAAAACAGACTCCCAAAGATGAGAAACCATAATCCATGTTAGTCATATATATGTTAAATAGAATAGGTGATAAAGGCATGCCCAGAGGTTGGTACCCATGTATCAGAAGCGTCATCATAACTGAATACTGTCTATTAACCAAAAAAAATGTTTTAAACCAATTAAAGACTACACCAGAAATGCCAACTGAGTTTAAACAGCAAAAAATGTCGTGGTCCACTGTATCAAACGCTGCAGTCAGATCGAATTGCAGCAACACCATAGCCTTGACTCTTGCTATTAGTGACTTTGCATCAGACACCAAAGCCAAAAGAGCAGGTTCAGTGCTATGGAATTTTCTGAACCCAAACTGAAAAGGACTAAGACAAGAGAACCTATCTAAGTAGGAAACCAACTGAGAAGTGACAAAGGATTCTGATAACTTAGCAAGAATTGGAATACTGGCTATTGGGTGAAAGTTAGCAGGTATACTTGGATCAGCATTAACTGTTTTAAAAATAAAAGTAAGGACAATATCACCCAAATTAGAAGGGTAGTGTCCTAGTCTAAAAAGAGAATTAAAAAAAAGGATGTGATCCGTTCAATTATTAAACAAGGCGGTGATTTCAAAATATAAGCTGGACAGCTATCTAGCATATATGACACAGATGTCAGTATTGATAAATGAGGAGCTACCTGATTTTCTGTTGAAAGGACTCCTATAGTCTATCAATAGGTTGTGCCTCGGAAGAAACCAAATTAGACAAGTTAATAACCTCATCTAACCTAGTCAACACTGAGTCACACTAGATCTGATATAGGCTCTTGGGAGTTAAGAATGCTTACTAAACTCCTTGTGGAAAACAGCAGGTTTTTTGTGCCATTGCGTTAAAAAAACACAAAGTTTATTTTGGAAAGAGGCAAACTACCACAGAACCCCTTTATGAGGTCACAAAGTAACCTGTTTCCACGCATTAACCACATATTTAGGGAGACTTTCAATAAATGCCGTTGAGATTTTGGTGCTGGAAAAAATCAGCGTGGAGTGCTATTCTATAAATGGTGCTCTGGGTCGAGCGCTTTTCTTACAACTGTGCTTAGAGCCCATTTCTGCGCCAAAAGTTGGGCGCCGGTATTTATGTCAGCTGAAATCTGGTGTAAATGCTGGTGCTCATCTTCAATACCACCAATATCAAGTCACAATATATATCCCAAGTAGTCTTCTCATATAAATCAAAGGTGCCCACATCCACTCATGATGCAACTAAGCTCTTAATCCATTACTCACTTACAGACCTCCGCAGCACAACTCCGAACTCCAAACTTTCATTGCTGTAAGCTTTACATGCTCACTCGTCATCGGTCTTTTATCAAACTGTAATAACAGCACCATCTCATAGAAATTTTGGCACAGAAATTAGACTATTCTAACATCCCACATGCAACTTTTAGGAATGCCCCTGCCACGCCTCCTTTTGCATTGTGGACTAGGGGTTATAGAATAGGGCACAGGGAGATACATGCGCAAATTTCAATTATTGTCAACTGACCGCAATCATTGATTGTTAAATTAATTGTCTCGAAAACTACAAATTTCAGCACCATATATAGAATCCACGGGTAAGTGCTTAACGCCCTTTAGTAGAAAGGCTTCATAAAGTCTTTGGGAATTCATCCTCTACAAACAATATCTCATCTTTTGTAGGATTTATCATGAACTTATTTCCTGACGTTCTTCCCTAACAGCCTCTGAACAAATTGTTCATTAGAACTCACTGTGCCCCTTTTGTCTTTATCTAATATGATATACAGCTGCATACCATCGATGAATAACGGGAACATAATTCTAAACTGCCTCAAAAAATTGATCAAGTGCTGTAGATATAAATTAAACAGTAGAGGCAAAAATACTGAGCCCCGTGGGACTAACAGGTCAGCAAGAGAGACGTAGAGGAAAATTTATCTAGTACAACTTCTGCATGCAACCTTCATGAAAGGATCTGAACCATGCAAGCACACAGTTTCCTATCCCCAAAGCTATCAAGTGGCACATGAGAATATTGTGATTGATAATGTCAAACGCTGCTATCAAGTCAAGGGTAACCCAGAAATGACACTGCACAGTTTTGCTCAGTTTTCTTTTTTGGTTAGTGTGCAACAATGTAGAGCAAGCAATAGCTCAACAGGACATGGCCCAGTGAATTGAATGGGTTGCAAAAATTTAGAAGGACCAGATGGGTCATGGGTCTGTATATTCAAAATGTGACCCATCTATATTTCTTTTTTTTTTTATATATATATATATATAAACAGGGACCTACCTATTCAAGCTCAGTTTCAAATATTACTTACAAGTTATCTATTACAGTGGCCACTTCAAGGGGGAATGCACGGCAATAGAGTTCCCACGGTTATCAAGGCTGCAGAATGCTTGGAAACAGCATTCTCCTTGTTAAGCTGTTACAGAAATAATTGTCATTGATTATATTTAACATATCACGGGTGGAGCATGCATAATAGATCACATAATCAATGGGTCATAGGTCAGCTTGCATGACCCATTGCTTGCTCTGCTACAGGGACATCACGCAAGGTGCATCAATTAGAAAGCAGTATGCAATATCATTAGACATACTCCTGCCAAGATGGCTGCTCCCAAAGGAGGCAGGAAGCAAGAGGGAGCTGCTTGAAGAAATGAACAATAAAAAGAACCTCGGTGTTGTCTATTAAGATGCTTTAATACATGATGTGTTGCCATTGGAAGTAGCATACTGTGTTACAGTGTGTACTGTTATGTGAATGTTTTTACTGCTTTAATCACATATCGGCTGTTATTCGGCGCTATTTAACCGGCCAGGAACGGTTCCTGGCCGGTTAAATAGCACTTAACCGGCTAAGTGCTAATATTCATTGTGAGATAGCCAGTTATCTCTGCTGAATATTAGATCTTAGCACATAGCGGCTAACCAGCTCTATCGCGCGATACAACTGGCTAGTCGTGAATGTTCAGCGCTTTGCCAGCTAAGTTTAGCAGCCAAATCAGACCACCTAAATAGCAGTCCTATCTTTGGCCACTATAAACTTAACCAGCCAGCACTGAATATTAACTTGACCGGTTAAGTTTAAGATGGCCGGAAAAAAAAACAGATATTTGGTTATCGGAAATCGCAAGGCATTGAATATCCGGGCTCAGCGCCGTTCGTGGGACTTAGCCAGCCTGCCTCCCGTAGACTGAATATCGTCCGGGTATTGTCTATGTCTAGATTGGTGTTGTTGTATACTGCCTTGGGTGAATTTCTTTAAAAAGGCAGTACATAAATCCTAATAAATAAACCTGGAACTAAAAAGTGGAAATGTTATTTATGCCAAGTTGGTGCTGCTACCTGCCATGTGAGCTTTAGAAATGATGCCCAGCGTTCAGTAAATCTCATTTTCATTTAAAATCAGAATCTATATCAGTGTCAGAATATGATTTTCGGTGCTTACACATTAAGACGCTATTATGCTCTACCGGGTCCTTTATTTCTGTAATGTAGTTGAGCCTGTGGCTTTTGCCATGTTCTTCTGCTATTTATAAAAATTGTAAAGCCAGGAGGAGGAGAATGGGAGATCTGGGTGCACATTGCTGTCTCAGAGGAAGTAGCAATGGCCACCTGCACTGCAACCCTCGTATAATAAAAAAATTCACTTATAGATCTGGCATCAGAAAATTGCAGCACCATGCAAGGCTTCTGTTTGTCTTCCCCTTTGCACAGCATCTGCTACGCTGAGGCGCTGAGCTCTTGCTCCTGTCAGGGAGGAAGCCTTGGTGTCAGGGGCATCCTGACACAAAACTTTAACCACAAGCTCTTCACAACCCGCTGCAGCACATCAAAATCGAGATAAACTAGATCACAGGTGGTAATTTTATGAGTAAACCTGACCCTGCACCATGGGGCTTGAGATTTTCCTCTGCTGTTTAGATTCTAATGGGCAGGTAACACATACTCATTATTAGATTGTGATGAGAGCCAATCGGAGGCTTTCCTCACCATTCACATGAGATCCTCTTATTTCTGTAAGAAGTCTTCACGTGTATATACCTGAGATTGTTTTCCTGTTTGGAGTGGGAGTGAGATGCAATAAGATTAAATGTATCCTTGGCAGGTTTCCCCGTTTTAAACTGAATGTACCATCGGCTGTAAGTCGATGAAAGCCTTATAAAGATAGGAGTGGGCCCATGTATCTTTTTGATGGTAGGTCTGTTCAAACTTTGTGGTTTCCACATCAGAAGGAATGAATGGAAAATGTACATGTGACAATAGCCCCAGGAGAATAGCGATTTCCTTGTGTTTCATATATGAGTCAGATTTCATGGTACCCACTGATCATGGCTTAAGGAAATAATTCTTATTTAACACTATCTGCAGATTAAAGCTGCAGCAAGGCAGTGTTTTAAAAAGATATTTCTAGGCCACATGTTTTGGTCATGTCCAGCGATCCAATGTTTATGGACTAAAGTTTCATCAAAGATTCAGCAAATTCTTCAATTACATCTCCCACTATCGGCAACAACCTATCTGTTCGACTGTTATACTTATACTGCTGCAGCAACTAAACCAAATAAGACAACACAAAATCTCTTGCACTATTTGTTCTTGGTAGCTAGGAGAACAATGTTGCTTTAATGGTTGAGCGATACCCTCCCCACATGAACTCATTGTTTGAATTTACTGTATGCTGTGATGATTATGGAATGTCATAAGGCAAGCTGGAATTCCAACAAATCTGGGAACCCCTGTGGGCAATACTACCACATAGGGCATGCAGTTGAATTTTGAACTGTTAATTTGCATTTGATACATGACTCTTAAACCATCATGTATACCTTCAGGCTTGGATAAGAAACTACCAAGCCTGGGGGGGGTCTAGTTTTTGTTCATCAGTAGGAGAGACTGGAGAGGGGAAGAGGTGATGGGACGGGAGGGAATCTGAAGGAAATACATTGTAATTGTTCATTTGTTGTTCTATTGTCAAACATATATAGAAAAAAGGATATTTCTGGAAAGGAGAGGGGGTATCTGTATGGTCCTCTACCTCAGACCAATTTATATTTGGCAAACAATTTAAATATTTGAACCAAATAACATCTCAGAACAAGTGAATATGACCAAACTGCCACGACAAAAATTCTGACAACCTGTCAGACACTAGTACTGCCAATTATCTGACGATAAACACGGGTTCTTAATATTTTTATTTATTTTGGGGTAGATACTCAAAGTGAGTTAACTTATCCAGTTAAACTCAGGGTGAGTGAGCCCTGAGGGAATATTCAGTGACACTTACTACTACTACTACTACTAACTAACATTTCTAAAGCGCTACTAGGGTTATGCAGCGCTGTACAATTTAAACATAGAAGGACAGTCCCTGCTCAAAGAGCTTACAATCTAAAAGACAAGAGAACAATCTAAAGACAAGTGAACAATCTAGAGGACGAGTGAACAGTTAATCTGATAGGGTGGATAGATTGGGGCATTCTATATTTCTCGAGCGGTTAGGCACCGAAGGCAGCATTGAAGAGGTGAGTTTTAAGCAGAGATTTGAAGATGGGTAGGGAGGGGGCATGGCGTATGGGTAAAGGAAGATTGTTCCAGGCATAGGGTGAGGCAAGGCAGAATGAGCGGAGCCTGGAGTTGGCAGTGGTGGAGAAGGGTACTGAGAGAAGGGCTTTGTCCTGTGAGCGGAGGTTACGGGCGGGAACATAGGGGGAGATGAGGGTGGAGAGGTAGTGAGGAGCCGCAGACTGAGTGCATTTGTAGGTAAGGAGTGCTGCTGAATATCCCCAGTAAATGCTACAGCCAAAAGTGGGGGTGGAGTTGGCGCTTAACTGGATAAGTTAACTGGTCAAATAGGATCACATAAATAGCAGTCCTATTTTTGTCCAGTGTAACTCAACCAGTTAAGGGCTGAATACTGGCACTTACCTGATTAAGTGCTAGCCATCTGCACATACCTGGATATTTAATACTAGCATCTGGATATGGCCCAGCTGTGAATAATTTCAGCAGCAGCAGCAGCAGCAGCCAGCATTAAAAAAAATGCTGTCCACTGCTGGCTGAATATTACCTCATTTATTTTTAACTGTGAATTTAATGCCAATGGTAGAAGCAAGATAGTGGGCTGGATAGTGAAGTGGGAAATAAAACTATGTTTTGATTATTGTCCTCCCCCACTTAGTGTGGGTAATGTACGCAGGCTGTGAACACATTAAAAAATGGCAGGTACAGGTTTGGGGGAGCCAAAGTATGTGTAGAACTTGTGTTTTCAAATTATAGCACATTATTTGTACCCCCACGGTGCACGCTGATCCTCATCTTCAAGGGGAAACTCTGTGAGTGTTATTACTGTGAAGTCTCTGATTAACGGGAACAGAACACAGCTAGTTCTTTTCAAATCAACTGCAAAGGCCTTATTTGCAAAAGGCAATTGGAAGGATGCGGCTGACTTGTGCGAAGCTCCCTTAATCATAATTTAGTACATGAAAGCTGGGGGAGACACACCAAGATGACAGACATTGCCGAGGCTGTCTGTGTGTGGGAATACAGTAGAGCTGGATAATGTAATCGAACGGTGGAGTGCAGCACAGGCAGGGGAGCTGCTGGACCATCAGAAGCCAAGTATTATTTTAATAGCATTAAACAGAGGAGTTTTCATTTTATTCTTGGATTTTGTGACATGTTACTCTCCGATGTGCTAAAATATACAGGTCAATATAGGTGGTGAGGATTTTTTTTTTGTTTGTTTAAATGCTGGCTGCTGTAGGCTGATTTAGAATCGGATATTCAGCACTGGGTCATATCCAGATGCCATCGCTGAATAGCTGGTTGACTGGCAGTTCCTGGAAGGCATTGATACCCAGATAGCTAGCTGAGCAAGTAAGAACAGCCTTAGCTGGCCCAGCCTGCCCAGATAGTTATCCTGGCCAGAGCAGGATTAAGAAAGCACAGATCTACAAGATCCAGCATAGAGCAAAAAAGAAGCACATCGCAAAAATATATCAAAATCTCCAATTTATTCACTACTAAAATAATAAATACATAAATAATTAAAAACCCAACAAGGCCATATTTTGCCCTCTCAATGGGCTGCTTTTCTGAAGAAAAGTTGTTTAGACAAGTAGGTGCAGTTTTGTAAGAACACCTCTGGATTCTGTTGCAAGCCCTTAATGTAGCCCTTTGAGACAGCGAAACATAATATTTATTTATTTATTATTTTAGTGGTGAATACATTGGACATTTTGATATATTTTTTGCGATCTGCTTCTTTTTTGCTTAGGGCAGGATTAAGTCATAGGCAAAGTAGGCACATGTGCTAATTCAGGGGTCATTTTACAAAGGCCCACTAGCATTTCTAGTGCACGTTAAAAATCAGCACGTATTAAACACTAGAGACGCCCACATATTCCTATGGGCGCCTCTAGCGTTCAGCACACACTATTTATTAGTGTGCACTAAAAACGCTACTGTGCCTTTGTAAAAGACTCCCTCAGTGAGAGATGGAGAATCAGAGCCCTGTGCATTGTCCTCCAGTCAGCAGGAGAAGTCGATCAGCAACGTTTCTTATCTGCTGTTTCCTTCTCTGCTGTCAGAACTGGAGGGGGGGCATGGGGGCATATGTGAAAGTTTTAATATATTTTGTATTACTATAGTGGGCCCAAAGCGCAGGTTTGGGTAGGGTCCATCAAAGGGTTAGTCCTTCTCTGATCCAGACACTGGCACTGAATATCAGTGGTGCCACGATAATGTCTGAGTCCATCTTTGCTCCATCCCTGGAGCACTCCAACACCACCTGGATAGTGACAAGGCAGTCAGACCTGATATTTAGCAAAATGTATCACTGAATATCAACCTAGAACAGGGTCAGCGTGAGTTATTTAGGTGGGAGCCAGTCCTAGCTGATTAATTTATGTAGAAAATCGACCCCATAGTGTTTTTAAATGGTGTGGTTTTCCTCTACAATATCCACACTTTCCCATCAACCTTCTCTACATCACACTTGCTGTGGATGATTTACAGGCTTATTTATGAAAGAGAAGGGCGCCCATCTTTCGACACAAATCGGGAGATGGGTGTCCTTCTCTCAGGGTCGCCCAAATTGGCATAATCGAAAGCCGATTTTGGGCATCCTCAACTGCTTTCCGTCGCAGGGACGACCAAAGTTCATGGGGGCGTGTCGGAAGCATAGCGAAGGCGGGACTGGGGTGTGCTTAACGCATGGGCATCCTCGGCCGATAATGGAAAAAAGAAGGGTGTCCCTGACGAACACTTGGCCGGCTTTACTTGGTCCTTTTTTTTATGACCAAGCCACAAAAATGTGCTCTAAATTACCAGATGACCACTGGAGGGAATTGGGGATGACCTCCCCTTACTCCCCCAGTGGTCACTAACCCCCTCCCACCCTAAAAAAAGTTTTAAAATATTTTTTCCAGCCTCTATGCTAGCCTCAAATATCATACCCAGCTCCATGACAGCAGTATGCAGGTCCCTGGAGTAGTTTTAGTGGGTACTGCAGTGCACTTCAGGCAGGCGGACCCAGGCTCATCCCCGCCCCTATCTGTTACACTTGTGGTGGTAAATGTAAGCCCTCCAAAACCCACCACAAACCCACTGTACCCACATCTAGGTGCCCCCTTTCATCCCTAAGGGCTATGGTAGTGGTATACAGCTGTGGAGTGGGTTTTAGGGGACTCAGCACACAAGGTAAGGGAGCTATGCACCTGGGAGCTTTTTCTGAAGTCCACTGCAGTGCCCCCTAGGGTGCCCGCTTGGTGTCCTGGCATGTGAGGGGGACCAGTGCACTATGAATGCTGGCTCCTCCCATGACCAAATGGCTTGGATTTGGTCATTTCTGAGATGGGCGTCCTCGGTTTCCATTATCACCGAAAATTGGGGACAACAATCTCTAGGGACGACCATCTGTAAATGTTGAGATTTGGGCATCCCCAACCGTATTATCGAAACAAAAGATGGTCGCCCATCTTGTTTCGATAATACGGGTTTCCCCGCCCCTTCATGGGGACGTCCTGCAAGGACGCCCTCAGGAAAACCTGGGTGCCCCGTTCGATTATGCCCCTCTTAGTGACCATAAACAAGAACGATACAAGATTATCATGTTTAAATTCATACCTGACTAGTGATACATTACAAATCTTCAAACACCTGTATAAGCTGGGCACTCAAATTACTGCTCAGTTATTACACCGGATGAAATTCAAAATGTTTTTTAAAACCGTGAGGTCAATATTCAAGACAATTTAACTAAACAGAAATGGCTTTTTGACAATTAAATCACTTGTTTGGGGATACCTGCTGGTATTCAGCGGCACTTGCTACTTTGTGGGCAGTCCATGGGCAGAGTCGGCACTTATGCAGTTAAGTGTCGCTATTCAGCTATTCAGCACTTAACCACCTAAGGAGCCCTTTCACAAAGGGCTTGCCAAGTGCTTGCTGTGCACCAATTCAGAACTACCGCCAGGCTACTGCAGGCTACCCCCAGTGCGCACCAGTTCTGGCACTACAAAAATATTTTGCATTCTTGTAGTGTTGGGTTAGCACAACCCTTACCATCACCTAAATAAGTGGAAGTAAGGGCTCCCTCCAGAAATGGCCGCACGCCAATCCATGTGATTAGCACAGGGCCATTTTTTTTTTTTAAATAGCCTTTCCAGAAGAAATTAAAACACGAGCAACTGTAATTGTTACATTTGTGTTTTTGCAAGATAAGGAAGCGATGCTCCGTTTATACTTTAAAAATATTAAACCTGAATTTCTGGGAAGTAAAGTCCTAATCTTTCCTGATATTTCCCGTTGGACACAATATAGAAGGAAGAAATTTTTGGAAATGAGACAAAGAACTCTGTTGATTAGTGCTTCCTTTCAGCTGAGATTTCCCTGCAAGTGCTTGATTACCTTTAAAGAAAATAGATATATATTCTATGAGCCAGAACAGTTGTGTGCCTTTCTAGATATGCAAGACACCAAGAAAGACTGACCGATAGAATTAGCTGGACTATAAGATATAGGATAACCACCTACTCATATTTCCTTGTTATAATTTTGCTGTTAAAAATTCAACTTCCAGTGTTGGGCACAAGTATGGTGGTATACAGGTTCATGGGTTCCATACTCAGGTAGTGAGATTCCAGATCTCAAAAAGAGCATTTCCATCATGAAATTGCGAGTGACTGGCCTGTGTCCAATGACCAAATGTAAGCAAGTGGCTATCACTTTCAGAGGAGTAACGGCTACTACATACAGAACTTATTCCTTAGGAATTGATGCCACAGGTAGAGATCCCATAGGAAAATTTAAGATTGTTCCACCCCCCGCCCAACCAGAAAAGAATCCTTTGATGCCGACAAAGATCCCAGAAGTAAAGATCCCTTACCAGATTGTGCCAATTAATAATTCCAAAGATTTAGTGGCACTAGAAACAGGATTTGGAGAGACAAACCTATGGCTTGAATGGGCGCATTATACTACAAAGAGTTTGAATGTCTCTAATTGTTATTTTTGTTCCCATGCAAGAGCAGAACCAACAGTAGTTCCCTTCCCTTTAGATCTCCACAATGATCCAGATGGTTTTTGGTGTATGTTAGAGTTGCTTCAGGTAACAACTGAAGTGAATAAGTCTTGTCAACATCTTGACGAGCACCACCCCTACTTACCCCCTCGGCTGAGGGTTCCCCCCGCATTCAGGATTCCAGATCCTACTACCAGATATCATACATGTCTGGAACGACATGGGGTGAAAAACACACGGTTTCTGGGAAATTTGACCAATTGTAACACAACCCTAGAAAAAGGAACTCTGCGAAATCTAAATCTCACAGACTTTTCACAAGCTAGAGCAGATGTATGGTGGTATTGTGGAACTCGTACTATCCACCACACACTTCACAGAAGTTGGACAGGCAGATGTGCCTTAGTAAAATTGGTAATTCCAATTATAATAGCTTCTTTGCTCCCTCCTCATAGCAGCTCTTCCTCACGAGTGAAGAGAAATGCAATGCCTGGATCTTTTGATGATCGGGTCTATATAGATGCAATTGGAGTTCCAAGAGGGGTTCCTGATGAGTTCAAAGCCAGAAACCAAATAGCTGCAGGATTCGAATCAGCCTTCTTTTGGTGGGCTACGATAAATAAGAATTTAGACTGGATCAATTACATATATTACAACCAGCAGAGATTTGTCAATTATACCAGGGATGCAATTCAAGGAATTGCAGCGCAATTGGACGCCACTAGCCGGATGACGTTGGAAAACAGATTAGTGCTTGACCAACTTCTGGCAGCAGAGGGCGGAGTGTGCCGGAAAATAGGTACACAGTGTTGCACCTTTATCCCCAACAATACTGCTCCAGATGGATCAATCACCAGAGCTTTGGAAGGCTTAACCTCACTGTCACAAGAATTGGCAGAAAACTCTGGTGTTGACACATCCTGGACTGGTTGGTTGGATAAAGCTTTTGGTAAATGGAAGACATTTATCATTTCAGCAGCCACGACCATAATCATAGTGGTAGCAATTTTTGTGTTAGTAGGATGTTGCATAATCCCTTGTGCTAGAAGCTTAGTAGAACGCTTAATTGAAACTGCAATAATGAAAAAGACAACCGCAGGACAATATGTCCTGTACGAAAATCTCCTTCCCAACACCACAGGAGATAACACATTGGACTATCTCCCTCTGAGAAGGACCAATCGCTATGCAAGTGCTAGAGACACTAGAGAGATGTCTGCAACTGTATAATCAGGTAATAGCACACAGGGATACCATATAACCATATAAAGCTTTATAAGATGATGTGATACATGAGAAAAATGTTTACCTAACTTATGCAAATCAATGCAAATGTATACTCAAGATATAATCAGTATATAAGCAAAGAATTTATGATTGATAACAATATATACTCACATAGGTAAGAATAAGTTAGAACCTGCATACTAATGGGTTGAGAGAAAGTATTAGTATAAAAGAAATGACTGAAGTAGTGCCTATGTTATGATCTGAATCTCAGTAATTTGACCATATCAGGTTTTAGAATAGACTCTGCAAAACAACAGTTTTATAAGGATACCTTCTGGAATGGATGGTACCATGGTACGTTAACCCTGGTGTCACCCTATGGGATAGGGTGAAGAGGGGAATGTTAATATGGATTGGAGCTAGAGTATCCACTGGAATGGTGGTAAGCCAGGTTACAGGACTTAGGTCAGCAGAGAAGCCTTGACTAGGCCTGATAACCCACTAATGGCATAACAGTTGAGAACCTGCAAATGCAGGACTATATGATGAAGTCTTAATAAAACCTGAAACAAATTACAAATTTAATATTGCATATATGATGATAGAATAATAGATAGAAATGGTTTGTAAAATCTAGCTTGTATTTCTATAACATGGCACACAGGTCATAAGATTATATAAAAATAGATTGTGAAACTGGATGTTTCTATAAAAGAAAAAAACTAGATGTTCAGGGTGACGGATATGATATGAAGTTTTGAAATAGCACAAGCAAGAGATGTTTACCGGAAAAGACAGTTGGGTACAAATAGATGGACACCTGGCCCGGAAAAGAGATGTTTCAAAATAACTAGAACAGGAAGGAGTTGGTACAAGATGATACAAAGAGTAGAAATCAACATCTGCCGGAAAAGGGAAAAAAAAATTGGTACAGAGATATTGGCCAATAAGATGAAGAAATAGGTACTGCCATAAGCATCTATTGAGATCTATGCCTATAAAAGAGCAAACATTCAGACAGAAAAGTTAGAAGCTTCTTCAACACTTGACCGACAGCAGAGCTCTGTGCATTTGAACCCAGATGTATGTATTGAATTGAAGACTTTCTCTTGGTAAGAATAAACAAGATCTTATTCCTGAAAACTATCTTTGTCTTTATTCCTACATACTATATTATATGTACCCTCTCCTTATTATCTGCTATACACAAATAAGCCACACTCACTGAATATATGTGGGAACATAAATGGCCCAGGATATACCTAGATCCAGAAAGCCAGAAAGCAGTGGTCATGGGAATCAGTTTTGAATTACGGCTCCTGATGCCTCCCCAAAACCAACCCCCCTGGGATTGGAGGGAAACTGTAAAGAACCTTTTGGATGAACTTGAGATGTTTCCCCCCCCATTTGGAAGAGTCCAGAAGGGGTCTAAAAGAGGTCCAATTAAACAAAACCTTGGATCTCTCATTTTTGTGGACTATAAAGAACCAATATTTTTTCTTGTATAAATATGATTTCTTTGTGTTTAAATAACATAGTAGGCTTTATGTAATATTGGTATATCAGTCAAAGATTTATGTCTTTGTAATTATGAAAAATTAATAAAGAAATTAAACATAAAAAAAACAGCCTTTAACCTACTGTGGTAAAAGGGGACCTCGGCACACATCAAAAACACGCACCAATGCTACCGAAGGCCCCCTGTTACCACAGCTTGGTAAAAGGGGCCCTAAGTTGGGCAGTTAAATTGGACTGCATAAAAGTCAGTCCTATCTTTATGCGGTGTCACTTTGTGATTAAGAACTGAACATCGCATATGAGATAGTCAGTCACATAAACCTGAATATTCAATGATCTTGCTTGAACATGGTCCAGCATTGAATATCCGGGAATAATGGCATCAGTGGCTAAAAAAAAAGGCTCACCAGTGCCAGTTGAATATTGACCCCATAATTTTTATATTTCACATAGTATACCATGATGTCACCTGGACCTGACATTGATGTACAGTAACAACAAAAAAAAAAAGAACCTCTAATCGAGCTCAAGACATTGAACAACCTAATGGGCAAATTGGCAGGCACCACTTGGGGATCTATCATTCACTCATCATGTGTTAGCTCTAATTCTATGCTGCTTGGTGGCTGAATATTGCTGTCCAGTACCTGCATATTTATCACGAGCACAGCTGGTGAATGAAGAGTTAAAAAGCAATTCTATAAGTGTGCATGTGCGGTTACATGGCATTTATGCCAGTATGTGCCCTATGTGCTATTCTATAGGATAGCATGTAACGAACCTTAGTGTGTAACTGTAAGGGAGGGGCATACATATGGGTGGAGCATGGGAGGGGCATGGGTGTGTCTTCACCTTACATATGGGTGGAGCATAGGAGGGGCATGGCCATGTCTCCACCATACACAGGGTGGAGCGTGGGAGGGGCATGGGTGTGCCTCCCCCTTACACATGCAACTTATAGAAAACTATCAGGCTCATTTTCAAAGAAAAACATCTAAAAAGTGGCATAAAGCAACATTTGGATGTTTTTCTCACAAAAATGTCTAAATCAGTATTTTCAAAACCTACTTTTAGACTTTTTTCTATGAAGTCCGTCAGAAGTGCGTCCAAATCTCAAGTGGGCATGTCAGGGGCGTGTTAAGGCCTGCACTTGGGTGTTCCTAAGACAGACATTTTTCAGCCATAATGGAACAAAACAAAACCGAAGAGGACTAAAACTAAGACGTTTTGCACTAGACCTGTTTTGTAACAAATAAGGCAGAAAAAGGTGCCCTAAATACCCAGATGACCACTGGAGGGAATCAGGGATGACCTCCCCTTATTTCCCCAGTGGTCACTAACCCCTTCCCACCCCCCCAAAAATGTGATGAAAAACATTACTTGCCAATCTCTATGCCAGCCTCAGATGTTATAGTCGGGTCCATTAGAACAGCATGCAGGTCCCTGGAGTAGTCTAATGGTGAGTGCAGTGCACTGTAGACAGGTGGACCCAAGCTCCTACCTCCCCCTACCTGTTACACTTGTGAATGAAACTGTAAGCCTTCCAAAACTCACCAGAAACCCACTGTACCCACATATAGGTGCCTCCTTCACCATAAGGGGAAGGGAAAGGGAAATGGGACTTGATATACCGCCTTTCTGAGGTTTTTGCAACTACATTCAAAGCGGTTTACATATATTCAGGTACTTATTTGTACCAGGGGCAATGGAGGGTTAAGTGACTTGCCCAGAGTCACAGGGAGGACTACAGTAGTGGTGTACAGCTGAGGATAGTGGGTTTTGGGGGGCTAAGCAGACAAAGTAAGAGAGCAATGGTGAGATTTGTATCTGGGAGCATTTTATGAAGTCTACTGCAGTGCTCCTTAGGGTGCCCTATTGCTTTCCTGGGATGTCGGGGGACCAGTCTACTAAAAATGCTGGCTCCTCCAACATCCCAATGGCTTGATTTTGTGCGTTTTGCACTTGGATATTTTTTTTTTTTTCGAAAATGGACCAACCAACAAAACATCCAAATCACAAAACCTTGTTCAAAATGGTATTTGTGAAAAAAAAAAGATGTTTTTCTTTTTTGAAAATGACCTTCTCTCCTATTCAGATTTTGGACGTTTTTTGCAAAACATCCAAAGTCGGACTTGGACGTCATATCGAAAATGCCCCTCCACATATCCCCTGTAACCAGTAAAGTCAAAACTGGCTATTGTTTGGTATAAGTAGTCACACCTAAATTTAGGAGCATCAGTGCTGGTTTATGCTAGCATTTTACAAGGAATCGGAGTGCCCAGATGCCATTAAAGAATAGGCACTCCCTCCGTAGTATTAGGGTGCCTAAATGAAGGCACCCTGTTATAGAATTAAATTCTACAATATAGGAGTTTTATGCCCAATGTCATTTTCATGCTCACAATTCTTAATAAAAGCCCAGACATATGTGCAATGGGATTAATCATCTCTAAACTGACAATAAAGATGTGGAACATGCCATAACTACTACTGAAAGGAGCCATATAGCATCCTCCATTTATGATGACTGTTTAGCCACAATACTTCCCTTGGCCAGTGCACAAAATGATTTGGATGAACCTATAGCCACTACAGAAGGTCAAAACTAGTTGCTTCACCACATGATCTCTGAGGAAGCAGCTTGCAACTGGTGCAGAAGAGACAGCTCCTCATGCAATGGTTCCCTTACAGAGAAGTCTGAACATGACAAGCTTGACCAAACAGGATGCTGAGTAAGGTCACTGTAAGGCCTGTGATTACTTTAAAAGAACAAGGTCTCTGGGGGAGCTGGAGACTGATGAAAAGATTACTCCACAAATATGGCCTTTATGGGAGGGTGACAAGAAGGAAGCCGCTGCTGAAGGGAAGCTGTTTGATGTGCCACATAGTATTTGCAAAGCAGCATTAACAGGAAAGTGCATGCATGTAGGAGAACATCTTGTTTTCTAATGAGGCCAAAAGTAGAAATTTCGGTCTCAATGCTAAACAAAATGTGTGGTGTAAAATCAACACAGCACATCACTCAGCTAGTACCCTCCTCACGATAAAGCATGAAGGTGGCAGAGTTATGCTGGTCTGCAGAAATGGGTATAGTAAGGATTGTGAAAGCTGAAGGAAAGATGGAGCAAAGTGCAAAGTACATGCCGACCCTGATGGAAAACCTGTTCTAGTCTGACATAGACCTGGGACTTGAAGAAGATTCATCCTTCATCAGGACAATGATCCTGAGCACAAAGGGCATGCAACAAAGGAACAGTTAAGCAAGAAAAAAGTGAATGTTCTTGAGTGTTCAAGTCAAAACTCAGATCTGAATCCAATAGAAAATTTGTGACAAGACTTGAACACCGCATTCTACAGGTCATCTCCAGCCAAACTGAAAGAATTTCAACTATTCTGCCAAGAAGAATGGGGAAAAAAACTGCACCATCTCTCTGTGCAAAGCTGGTAGACATGTATCTACCAACCGCTGCATGTGGGGCTTCCACCAAACATTTCATCAACAGGCTGTCAAGACTCTTTTGTTTCTTATCCTTAATTACTCTTTGATTATTCTTTCATGTTAAAAGCACAGAGTATGTTGCATAGGTCAGTGAAACAAATTCCTACTTTAATGATTTTTGAATTGGATTTGGGAGAAGATTTCAAGCAGCAGAATATGAAACATGTACAAGGGTATGAAGACTTTTACAAGGCATTGTATTACTCCCAAGAGAAGTGATACTATCATCCTGGCAGCAGATACTGGACACATCGACAATGGATGCTGAGCTTACCCTTCTCACACAGAGAGATCAGAGATAAGACATGCCAGACCAGTGGTCAGCAAACTATGGCAGGGGTTTTGTGTGGCACACAAAGGCTATTTGTACGATGTCCTAGATATTCAATCATTGCACACATTAGGGGAGATTCTATATAAGACGTCTAAAAAACTGGCACAGAAATCAGTGCAGACTAAGAGTATTCTATAAGCGGCGCCTAGATTTAGGCATGGTATATGGAATATGCTTAGTTGATATGTCAGTGCTTAAAACTATGCACATCCAATTACACCAATGAAAATGTGGCATAAATCCAAGGATGTATATTTACGCGCACAGGGCCATATTCTATGACTACGTGTGTAAATTTTGGAACACCCATGAAATGCCCATTTCCCTGCCCATACCCATGCCCCTTTTGCCTGTGTGCGTTCGAAGTTCAGTGCACTTCATTACAGAATATGCTTAGTGAATTGTAATTAATGCCAATTAGTGCTCATAATTGATTGTTGCTGTTATCAGCGCTCATTAAGCTTGATAAGTTACACACATTGTTACAGAATTCACTAGGATTTCAGTGGAAATCTCTAGGCATGCCATATAGAATCTAAGGGATTGTGCATGGCTGTGCCATCCCACGCTACATTGGCATCGATTATCACGTGCCCCCTGACCTGTGTTTCTAACTACCTGATTGTTATTGGCTAGATCACATGCAAATATTTTAAGGAAGGTGTGTCTGGCAGCCATCTTTGCTAGCAAAACTCACATTAGATGAGACAGGTGTATGGAGAAAAAAGAACTTCCAAGCGGGAAAAAGTAGAACGATAAAACAGGCCAAAACAGCAAACTGAGTAGCCATTGCCAACATCTCACAATGCAAAAAGGTATGACTTTTTCCAAGAAGAATGGAGAGAGAGGTATGGTTTTGTTCCTCAAGGAGACAAGATCATATGCACTCTGTGCAGCGAAACCATTGTAGCCTGCATATCAAGTGTTTTGAGACAATTTAAACAAAGCATGAATCATCTCTGTTACATATAGATGCTGCTCACACAGCTGAGTATGTTAAAAAATGTGTGGAATCATACAGAAAGCAAAAAGACACCCTATTGAAGCTTACAAAGAGACATGAAAGTTCTACCAAAGCGAGTTACACTGTGGCGCTCTATACTGCATGAAAGGGAAAAACGTTCACTGACGAGAGACTCCTGAGAAAATTCTAAAGTCATGGGATAGGAGGCAATGTCCTTCTGTGGATTAGGAAAACAGAGAGTAGGGTTAAATGGCCATTTTTCTCATTGGAGGAGGGTGAATAGTGGAGTGCCGCACGGATCTGTTCTGGAACTGGTGCTTAAGTAATTCCCTTATCTCTTATTTGTCCTGTTTTGAATAGATTGTTAGCTCTGTCGAGCAGGGACTGTCTCTTATATGTTCAGTGTACACCACTGCATGCATCTAGTAGTGCTATAGTGTCCTGACTGATGAGATGTGAGCCCTTGGGTCCCCCAGGAGAGCATAAGGTATGCCTCAATGTTCCCCCAAAGGACAGCCGAGCACCCCGACTTCACCCGCGGCGACCACCGTTCACCAGAGGTTGAGCCCCCAGCTGCAGGTGGCCAACGGGACTTCTGGAACCGCGGGGGTGGCCGGACTGACCGGACACAAGGGGACAAGCCTCCCAACCCCAGCAGGGGAGAGGAGCAGGCAAGGAGCAGAGTAGTCCAGGGACAGGCAACAGGTCAAGGCAGGCGGCGAGCAGAGTTGTCCATGGACAGGCAACAGGTCAAGGCAGGCGGCGAGCAGAGTTGTCCAGGGACAGGCAACAGGTCAAAACAGGCGACACGCAAAGTAGTCCAGAAATCACCACTAAGCTGGAGCCTCACTGAACAGAAGCCGAAGCAATATGCCTGCCGGAGGTGACGCTTTAAATACTACTAGCAATCAGCAAGGGAGCCTCAGCTGACAGGGGCGGAGACTTCGGGGGAGCTCCCTCGAGGAACCCTTCGGAGTGGTTCAAGGCCGGTCTTCAGGTGGAGCCTTGGTCCCAACCACCCAATCAGGGTCCTCCAGGGCGGGATCTTGATTCCCGCATTCACTAGGCGGAAGAGACGCTGGCCCCAAGTTCCCGGTGCCATCTTCCCTGCCGGAGCGAGTGCAACTTCCATAGCCGGCGATGGAGAACTGGAAGTCATAGGAGGCCGGTCTTCGGCCGCCATCTCAGCGGCGGCCGGCATCGCCTCGAGACCGGAATGGCCGGCCATCAGGGCGAGGAGCCGGCGCATCGCTCGGCGGCGGGATCAAGGCCGGCCATGGCCGCGGGCCGGCCTCTGGGTAAGCACAGACGGAGTTAGCGAGGGATGTGACATATAGAAACAATAAAATAGTAGTAGTAGTATTTAACATATTTACAATTCATCTGGAAATTGGAATGACATGCGAGGTGATTAAATTTGCAGATGAAACAAAGTTGTCAAAACATATGCTGATTGTAAAAAATTGCATGAAGACGTTAGGAAACTGGAAGACTGGGCATCTAAATGGCAGATGAAATTTAATGTGGACAAATGCAAAGTGATGCACATTGGGAAGAATAATGTGAATCATAGTTACCTGATGCTGGAGTCTACCTTAGGAGTCAGCACTCAGGAAAAAGATCCAGGTGTCATTGTAGACAATATGCTGAAATCTTTTGCCCAGTGTGCGGCGGCAGCCAAAAAAGCAAACAGGATGCTAGGAATTATTAGGAAAGGGATGCAAAATAAACCCCAAAATATTATAATGCCTCTGTATATACTTCATCAGGGGTATGACGAAAAACATAGTACTAAATAAGAACATGTTGAATAATTGATTTAGAATAAGTAAGACTAACATGCTGAATAAAAAGAATATGCAAAAAAGAAAATTCATAAAACCATATTCTAAATCAAATTTTCAACAAGTTCTTATTTAGGATTACGTTTTTCATCACACCCCTGATGAAGTATATTGTCTCTTAAGTTACTATTGTCATATATTCTGAGGTATTTTTTTTAATAGTTTAATTTCACAGTATTTTTCTCAATTCCCTGGTGCTTCTTACAGTTTTTACTCTACACACTCCATTTTCTGTACACAACTCATTCCATTGGTCTTCTCATTTTTATTTTTAATTTCATGCTCTTTCTCCATTACTCGTTGTTTTCTTGCCATGGTACGTCACTTTCTCTATAAAGGTCACTACACCATTACATTGCACATAGCACAATGTATAATACTTCTTTTGTCTGCATTTTTTCACACATTTTTGCATATGTTCATTTATTCACCATTTTGTATCACCTTCTTGTTTAGAATATTTAGATCTGTATATAATTTTTACACATTTTACATGTTTATATAAGTACGTTATTTTTTACATTCTCAGCATCTAGGTGTGACCCTGAGTAAGGCATAACAGCCGAAACGCGGACTGTGTCGGGTCCAGGTAACTTATGTGATCTTATAAGAAGAATAAGCTTTTTAGAAGAAATCTGACTTCTGTTCGTTCTTTGGAACATTTTTCCACTCTGTTGCTTGTTTGATTGATGTGGAAGGATTTTCCTGCCCCATGTGCTTTTACAAATGATATGCTCAACACTCAACACAGTTATAGAGGAGGTGCGTGTTGTTTCACCTATGACTGGAACCACAACGGGCCAAGATAGTTCATCAGGAGAAATTATATGCAAAAATTCCATCAAATGCTCTCGACAACATTATGTATTATGTGACCCAAACTGTAAATGTAACCATAGCCTGCTCACTATTGACCCACAGATGGAAGCCATTTATGGCGGTCTTATTATGCACCGTAATGTTTGGTGGCTGAGCAGGGGAAAGGTTCTTGCTAGATTTGTTGAGTGCCTCGATGTTGTCAAAATTTTTGACCAGGAGCTTGGTCATGATTATCTGCAGCTAGAGGACAAAAAATGGCTTCTAAATCTCCCCTCCCGATATTCAGCTGGTGGCAGATAGCGTTTTTTGTCCACCGCTAGCTACAACTGGAAATTCAATGATGGGTCCTGTCCAGGCTTCAGAATTTCATATCCATTTTTTTTAAAGCCGGCTAGCACATGACTAGTTAAGTTAATATTCAGACTCAACCGGTCAGCTATTTATGCAGTCTTATTTATCCACTAAACCTGGTCGGTTACATCTGAAAATCAGGACATAACTAGATTCCGCCCCTGGAACATCCCTGACAAAGCCAGGTGCTAACCGGTCATTTTCAGAGGCACTAATCAGTTAAGTACCACTGAAAATGATCGGATAGCTGTGAACAAGTGAAATAACTGGTCAGCAGTCTTCCCAGCCAGTTAATTTGCTTTCAATATCGGCTGGCTTATTGTCTTAACCGACATCACCAAACATTTAAATAATTAAATTTCAGCTTGCAAGGTAAAAGACAAACTGTCCTGAATTTGTGCAAAGAATGTCATCATTCTGCAAGAAGTTGAAACTTTTCCATGAAGATCTTTCCAACTGGAATTCGAGGCACTTTCCGAGAGTCAAAATGCTCACTATCGTTGATCCAAATTTCAAGAACTTGGCACAACAAGATCTGCTGCAATACATTGCAGTGCTATAGAAGGGATTTGGGAGAAGATTTCAAGACTTACAATTCTACAGGACCATGTTTAAGTATATTTTGTGCCCAGAGAAGGCTATGGAAAGCAATTTAGAACTACTAAAATACTTTGCTTTTCTTGAAATTGATTTGTTGGAACTAGAGCTGGTTGATTTTCAAAGCTCAGAATTATGGTTCAGCAAGTTTAATGAGATGAGAGAGGTGTTGATGAAAAATGAAACCAGCTTTTGAGATATCTGCTCTGATTATTGGTCTCAAATGCCAGCAAAATTCTCTGCAATGAAGAAAGTTGCATTTGCTCTGCTGTCAGCGTTTGGCAGGGCTTTATTTGAGGGGGTACGTGGGAGTACTGAGTACCGGCACCTTTTCCATTGTCTGCTAAAATTGACCCATGGACCCCAAGTTTTAATGAAATAGCTCAGGCTCTACACACCAATTCTGCCTTGCCATAGATTCTGTGACTGGTTGCAGGGGACCTGGCTATTGTGGGGTGGGTCCCTCAGTGATCACCCCACCCCTGAGGGTGGTCTAGCATTTGAATACCAGCACCTTTTTTGCTAGAAAAAACGCACTGGCTTTTGGTAACATGGAGGGGCATAATCGAACGGCGCTGGCCATCTATATGGGCGGCATCTCAAACAGCGGTCCTGAACCATATTATCGAAAAAGATGGCCGGCCATCTTTCGTTTCGATAATACAGTTGGGGCCGGCTAAATGTCAGAGATGGCCAGTGCTTTTTTTGTGCCGGTATGCAACGGTATGGCGTACCGGCACCTTTTTTTGCCCGCCCCGCCCCCCCCCCCCCCGCGACACTCCGGGCGAGTCCTGCACTTAGTTTTTTTTTTTTAAGACTCAGAACGTGCGAACGATGCAGCCGGCAGCGATTGAAAGAGGCTGTCTGGGCTGGTGTCTGCGTCGGAGCTTCCCTCACCCTCTGCGAGTCCCGCCTTTGTTGTTACAACTTCCTGTTTCGCGGGACTCACAGAGGGTGAGGGAAGCTCCGACGAAGACGCCAGCCCAGACAGCCTCTTTCAATCACTGCTGGCTGCATCGTTCGCACGTTCTGAGTCTTAAAAAAAAAACTAAGTGCAGGACTCGCCCGGAGTGTCGCGGGGGGGGGGGGGGAACGATTGGGGAGAGAAAGAGGGAAACCAACAGAGGGAAAGATTGGGGAGAGAGAGAAAGAGGGAAAACAACAGAGGGAAGGATTGGGGAGAGAGAGAAAGAGGGAAACCAATAGAGGGAAGGATTGGGGAGAGAGAGAAAGAGGGAAAACAACAGAGGGAAGGATTGGGGAGAGAGAGAAAGAGGGAAACCAACAGAGGGAAGGATTGGGGAGAGAAAGAGGGAAACCAACAGAGGGAAGGATTGGGGAGAGAGAGAAAGAGGGAAACCAACAGAGGGAAGGATTGGGGAGAGAGGGAAAGAGAGAAACCAAACAGAGGGAAGGATTGGGGAGAGAGAGAAAGAGGGAAACCAACAGAGGGAAGGATTGGGGAGAGAGGGAAAGAGGGAAACCAACAGAGGGAAAGATTGGGGAGAGAGAGAAAGAGGGAAAACAACAGAGGGAAGGATTGGGGAGAGAGAGAAAGAGGGAAACCAACAGAGGGAAGGATTGGGGAGAGAGAGAAAGAGGGAAACCAACAGAGGGAAGGATTGGGGAGAGAGAGAAAGAGGGAAACCAACAGAGGGAAGGATTGGGGAGAGAGAGGGAAACCAACAGAGGGAAGGATGGGGAGAGAGAGGGAAAAACAGATGGAAGGATTGGGGAGAGAGGGGAAAAACAGATTGAAGGATTGGGGAGAGGGGAAAAACAGATGGAAGGATGGGGAGAGAGGGGGGGGAAAAACAGATGGAAGGATGGGGAGAGAGAGAGGGAAAACGGAAGGATGGGGAGAGAAAGAGGGAAGACGCTGGATGGAAGAATACAGAAAGAAATAGGGGAGACACTGGAAGGATGGGGAGAGAAAGCAGAGCTGCTGGATGGAAAAGGGGAATAGAGAAAGACTGGAGAATAAGAGGAAGGGGCATGGGGAGAACAAGGGTGAGGAAAAGTTGAAAAGCCACAGGTAGATGAAGGAAATTAAAGAATGGATAGTAAGAATGAATTAAATCTGGACAGAGAGAGAGCCTGAAAAATATTGAAGAAAGCAAAGAAAAAGGAGACAAAAATGACAAATGACACAGAAGAGTTAAGTGAAAACAAAGGAAAGCAGAATCACAGACTGGGACCAATATGGAAAGAAAAACAGTCACCAGACAACAAAGGTAGAAAAAAATCATTTTATTTTCATTTTAGTGTTTGTAATATGTCCAATTTGAGAATTTACATTGGCCGTCTTATTTTGCACTGGGTATACTGGAGCTGTAAGAGCTTACAGAGATTATTTATCATGAAAAAAAATCACGTTATTTTTTTCTCCTATAGTACTATAATATTTTCAATGATGTCTGTTTATATGCGCCATGGCTGGTATAGGGGGTGTGGTTAATGTGGGTGTGGCTATCATAGGGGTGGAGCCATATGTGGTGACCCCGCCCATAATGAGTACCGGCACCTTTTTTTCTACAAAAAAAGCACTGGAGATGGCCGGCATCGGTTTTCGCCGATAATGGAAACCGATGCCAGCCATCTCAAACACAGCCAAATCCAAGGCATTTGGTCATGGGAGGGGCCAGCATTTGTAGTGCACTGGTACCCCTGACATGCCAGGACACCCTAGGGGGCACTGCAGTGGACTTCAAAAATTGCTCCCAGGTGCATAGCTCCCTTACCTTGGGTGCTGAGTCCCCCAAAACCCACTCCCCACAACTGTATACCACTACCATAGCCCTAAGGGGTGAAGGGGGGCAGCTACATGTGGGTACAGTGGGTTTTGGTGGGGGGGGGGGGGTTGAAAAGCTCACATTTATCACCACAAGTGTAACAGGTAGGGGTTTTTTAGGCCTGAGTCTGCCTGCCTGAAGTGCACTGCACCCACTAAAACCTGCTCCAGGGACCTGCATACTGCTGTGATGGAGCTGGGTATGACATTTGAGGTTGGCATAGAGGCTGTCAAAAAATGTTTTTTAATTTTTTTGGGGGGTGGGAGGGGGTTGGTGACCACTGGGGGAGTAAGGGGAGGTGATCCCCTATTCCCTCTAGTGGTCATCTGGTCAGTTGGGGCACTTTTTTGAGGCCTGGTCCTAAAAATAAATGAACCAAGTGAAGCCGGCCAAGCGCTTGTCAGAGCCTGCCTTCTTTTTTCCATTATCGGGCGAAGTCGGCGATCTCTGAAGCACGCCCCCGTCCCGCCTTCTGTACCCTGCCGACACGCCCCCTTGAAGTTTGGCCGGCTCCACGATGGACTGCAGTTGAGGCCAGCCAAAATCGGCTTTCGATTATGCCGATTTCGCCGGACTTGAGAGATGGCCGGCCATCTCCTGATTTGTGTGGGAAGATGGCCGGCCTTCTCTTTCGAAAATAAGCTGGATAGTAACATAGTAAATGATGGCAGATAAAGACCTGTACAGCCCAAAATGTTATTACTGCAAGCAAGTTTTTTCAGTAATGAACACACTTTAAATTCTGTTCGTAATCGACTGACAGCCAAAATCTCTTAAGCTTGTCTTAGAGTCCAGATGACAAGTTACCAACCAGACATTGTAAAACTATCTTCAAAAGCAAATGCATAAGGAAGCCACTGATGAGACTGAGAAGCATGGTTAAAATTTAATAAAACTGACATATATTTTACATTTGTAATGGCACAATTGAAATTTAATAAATCAGGCATATTTTTTGCATTTGTATTGTGGTGGCACGAGTTCATTCATTGTAAATAAATCTTGAAAAAAAGTGGCACATGCTATACTATACATTGCGGACTCCTGTGCCAGACCTATTGGAGCATCCCAAATGTTTGATTCTGAACAGCCATCTACAAGAGGTCTAGAAGGAAGAGGCTGTGAATTTTAATGGCGATACCCGTGCCCTTCAGTCAAGCAATGAGCATGTATGTGGAAGGTGATTCTGCAACAGGATGCTGGTATAAAATGTCCCAAAATCACATCTATTTTATGCTTATTTATAAAAGTGTAATAGGCACCTATGTGCCTGTGTAAAGTAGGCTTATACAATGTCGACCCCCAGTACCACAAAAATATTCTGGCTCAAATTTACACCTGCTCCAAAGAAGGTATAATAATATGCAAGTTTTCTATGTGTATGCATGCATATATTGCAACTCTGCCCAACTTACGGCCCCAGGAATTTCTATGAATGATCTTGGCATGTATTTGACTGAACAATTTTATCAATATCAATATAATTTTGATTAACCGTTATTTCCCCTAAAGAGGGTCCAACACGGTGTACAGGAATACAAAATCTAAAAACAACAGAATTATAACATTATTACCAATTTCTTAAACAGGTTTAATCTATACAGTAATTATTAAAAAATTGAAAACATAAATCTAATAACAAGATCTGTCATACAGCAATATATCAAAAACAAGCTACTTCAAATACAATAAAATGTAAATATAGATCCAAAAACACAGACATCAGGGCATATACTACGAGGTTGATAGTCATAATCTGTCAAACAGAAACGTTTTTAACTTTTTCCTGAAAATCAAATAATTTTGTTCTCTCCTAATATAGAAATAGTCTTCTTCACAATGCCATAAAAAAACAGTATATCTGTGGGCCAATTTTTACGGATAAGGAGATTATGTTGTAAGAAAGAGGATTTTTATATTCAGGCTCAAGAAATGAGTAATAGGTTTAGAAATAGAGGGTATCCACATAAAGTGATTCACAGAACTTTTAAAAGGGCATACAATGTATATAGCCCATGGTTGCATTAACCTCAGGAAAAGTCAGAAACTGAAACTTGGATGACGTGTTTTACCTTATTTGCTCCTTATTAATCAAGTAAAACAGGTTATTTGCAAACGTTGGCCAATGTTAAAATTACATAAAGCAGTGGCGTACCTAGGGTAGTTGACACTTGGGGTCGGTCATTTTTTAACACCCCCCCCCCCCCAAATCCAGTACTAGGCATGCCGGGAATACAAAACACTCAGGACCTATAGAGCAATTCTACCATACCATAAGCAGTAATTTGTACGAGTCACACAAGGAAAAGGAAAGCATCTTAAACACTACAGTGAGCACTAGAACATCAATTCACCTATTGTAAAATGAAACCAGACAGATACACCCTAATCCACTATAGAATAAGTAATCATAAACTTTCTATTTAGACAAAAATTAAACTGAACCCCCCCAGTGCCAGACTCTGCATACAATGCAACACCACAGAAACAGAAAATGTCCCCTAGTACTGTGCAAAATATAAAGACAGCAGATGTAAATTTGAAAAAAACTAACAAGTACCAATCACCACTTTACAAATTAACAAATAGAAATAAAACAAATATAGAAAGTAAAATAATACCATTTTATTGGACTAATACATTTAGCTTTCAGAGGCCAAAACCTCCGTCCTCGGGTCAGTACAGTATAGTGCTGTTACAGTATCCTATCCTGACCTGAGGAAGGGGGTTTTGTTCTCCGAAAGTTAGTCAAAATGTATTAAAATTAGCCCAATAAAAAGATTACCTTATTTACATGTTCTATTATAAACATTTAACACATCTACAATACTTTATCCTAAAGCAAAAAAAATATATATATATATATTTTATTTACAGTTTGTTGTCTCTGGTTTCTGCTTTCCTCATCTTCTTTTCACCATCTTCCTTCCATCCAGCATCTGTCTTCACTCTCTCTCTCTCTCTCTGCCATCCAGTGTCTGCCCTCTCTGCTGTCCCTTCCATCCACTGCCTGCCCTTTCTCTCTGCCCCTTCAATCCACCATTTGCCCTCCCTCTCCCATCCATCCAGGGTCTGCCCTCCCTCTCGCTCCCCCTTCCATCTAGGATCTGTCCCCTCTCTCTCTGCCCCTTTTTTCAGCCCCCAGTTCCAGCCCCCTTCTCCCCTCTGAACACCCCCACCCCAGTCCCCTTCTCCCCTCCCCTTCTCCTGTCTGAGACCCCCACCCCAGTCCCCTTCTCTCCTCTGAACACCCCCACCCCAGTCCCCTTCTCCCCTCCCCTTCCCTTCTCCCCTCTGATATCCCCATCCCAGTCCCCTTCTCCCCTCTGAGATCCCCACCCCAGTCCCCTTCTCCCCTCCCCTTTTCCCCTCTGAACACCCCCACCTCAGTCCCCTTCTCCCCTCTGAGATCCCCACCCCAGTCCCCTTCTCCCCTCCCCCTCCCCTGTCTGAGATCCACACCCCAGTCCCCTTCTCCCCTCTGAACACCCCCACCCCAGTCCCCTTCTCCCATCTGAGATCCCCACCCCAGTCCCCTTCTCCCCTCCCCTTCCCTTCTCCCCTCTGAGATCCCCACCCCAGTCCCCTTCTCCCCTCCCCTGTCTGAAACCCCCACCCGAGTCCCTTTCGTCCCTCTCCTTCCCCACCTCAGTCCCGTTAAAACCGGCGAAGCAGCGTCGCAGGCAGCGCCTCGTGCCCTGCTTGTAAAAAAAAAATCAAATCTCCTTCCTTCTCCTCGTCTTGACATCTTGACGTCGACTCGGGCCTTCCAATCAATTTGATTGGAAGGCCCGAGTCGACGTCAAGACGTCAAGACGAGGAGAAGGAAGGAGATTTGATTTTTTTTTTTTACAAGCAGGGCACGAGGCGCTGCCTGCGACGCTGCTTCGCCGGTTTTTTTAATGTGCGGCGCCGCGGGAATGGCCACGGGAGGCGGCTGGAGCGGAGCACCCCCCACCCACTGGCACCCAGGGCGGACCGCCCCCACCGCCCCCCCCCCCTTGGTACGCCACTGACATAAAGAATTCAGGGGTATACCTCGGTTTGCTTATACGAGGGGGCCTAATTTGGGTGAAAGATTGTCTATCAGTAAATATAATACCCAGATGGAAGGTTACCATTCAAGATGTAGAGGGGGTAGATATTGCCAACATGTTATTTATTTATTACATTTGTATCCCACATTTCCCACGTATTTGCAGGCTCAATGTGGCTTACATGTGCAGCCCATGTAACTCCTTGTGTGTGTGAGTGAGACTGAAGTGCCAAGCTTTAACCTGTTTCCTGAAGTACAGAAAGTCTTGTGTTAAGCGGATCCTTTCAGGCAGTGCATTCCAGAGTGCGGGGGGCTACTCCGGAGAAGGCTTGCTTGTGGGGTATCACATCATGTATTGTGTAATATCTTATTTATTTGTCCTGGATATAAAGTACTGGTAAATATCCAGTACAAAAAATGCAAAGCCTACTATCAACAGGACGTGAAGTCAGAGTCAAAGGTTTGGTGTACCAATGTTTGGTGTAATCAATGTTATTGAAACAATGTGCATAATTGTACCTAATCAAAGAAAAGAAAAACAAATTTCAGGTCAAAAAGAAATTGTGATTAATATTTTGTAATCTATGCCATCACTTGCCCATGCGGCTCATGGTACATAGGGCAAACTATTAAAAAGATTAAACATTGAATGACACAGCATTTGAGTAATATTAAACTACAGAAAAAGGAAGCTCCACTGGTAGAACACTGGGGGCCCTTTTACTAAGCCACGTAAGCATCTACATGCACCAAACGCGTGCCAAAATGGAGTTACCGCCTGACTACCGTGTGGCTCTTGCGGTAATTTCATTTTTGGCGTGCGTCCAAAAAATACCAAGTGGCATTTGACGTGTGTAGGTCATTACCGCCCAGTTACTGCGTGAGACTTTACCGCTAGGTCAATGGCTGGCAATGAAAGGGAAAGGGAAATGGGACTTGATATACCGCCTTTCTGAGGTTTTTGCAACTACATTCAAAGCGGTTTACATATATTCAGGTACTTATTTTGTACCTGGGGCAATGGAGGGTTAAGTGACTTGCCCAGAGTCACAAGGAGCTGCAGTGGGAATTGAATTCGGTTCCCCAGGATCAAAGTCCACTGCACTAACCACTAGGCTACTCCTCCATTCCTGACACAATAAAGTCTCAGACACAAAATGGATGTGCGGCAATATATGAGGCCCCATCATATATGTCACACCTAATTGACTTACCAACACAAAATACCAAAAGTTCATCACGTACTTTCCTAAACCTCCCCTACCCCAATTGCAGAGGTCTTAAATACAAATCAATACATGCATCTAGCTTCGCCTACCTCTGCACACAATTATGGAATAAACTACCGAATACTATAAAAACTATGCACGACTTGACAACCTTCCGGAAGTTACTGAAGACGTACCTGTTCAAAGAGACCTACAAAAAGAATCCTCCTTAATGACTTGTTTCCTAATCTATACCAGAACCAACCAATATTGATCCCTTCTGATATGATTATTTTATCATATTATCATTATTGAACATTACATTTTTTCCTACTCTCACTTGTATGTTATGTATTATCATTTTATTTACCCTACCTACCTGTTATCCTTGTACATTAATTGTAACAATATGCTGATCCTCTTACTCTGTTAATGGTGATGCCATTGCTATATAATGTAAGCCACATTGAGCCTGCAAATAGGTGGGAAAATGTGGGATAGAAATGCAGCAAATACATTTTACTGCACATCCATTTTTTGGCAAAAATGTTAAAAAATCATTTTTTTACAAGTGCACTGAAAAATGATTCTGTGTGTGCCCAAAACACACGTCTACATCACCGCAGGCCATTTTTCAGCACGCCTTTGTAAAAGGGCCCCTAAATTAGGGCTCAGCATACTCTACCAGATTTGAAATTTATTGTTTTGGTTCAATTTGATATTTCTATGGGTGGTAACATTTTACAACATACATTTAACAAGGAACAGATATTTGATAATGACATTTGAGTGGAGAACTGTGTCTCCTTCTGGGTTAAATAAAGAAGTGGAATTGCTCCGGGTATAGCACATGATGTACTCAGTCAGAGTTAAATGAGAAAGTGGTCGGTACTGCACACGCAGCAGCCTTTAGGAGTGCAAGGTGCTATTGTTCCTGGTACCGCTGGAGGTCCGCTCTGAGTATGCGGCTGAAAAGAGTTTTTATTCATATGAGGTATGTGTAAAATTCAAGGCAGTAGTTAGGATTTAGTTTTGAAGTTTAAGTGTTCCTTCACAATGTTAATCTGTGCATTGTAGTTGAACCGCTGATGACGCTTATAGCGAAATGCAGCGACTGTGCCGGTTTTAGCGTGGAAATTGGAAACAGGTTACCGAAGATGGAGTCAGAATGGCTTCTTACATAATGACTACAAGGGAACAGATAAGAGAAATTTTGGCACAAGTATTCTCTGCATAAGGAGAATTTATTGAGAAGATGTTTACATTTTATATATGATTTACCCTCAAAAGCCAGAGTATTACACAAACTTTTTGATACAACTGAACATAAAGTGAACCTTAAGAGAACAGATCTTTCAAGATCCACAACAGCTGTAATGAGCAATGTGATGTGCTTACATAAGGAGAATTTGTTATGAAGAAATCAAAAGCATGTGACAATACACTTTTGTAAAGAAAGGGGGTAAAAGATAAAAGATCATGATTATGAGAATGTATGAGCAGTGTGAACGAGTAGAATGTATGATTATATCAAATAAGGGAAATACAATCTGTGTATGCTATTTTTATTGAAATTTAATAAAAGTAAAATATTTATAACAGTTACTTAGTAAATGAATTGAACTAATATGAGGAAAAAGAGAATTCCAGAAACACACCCCAAGAGCTGCACATCATAGTCACCCTAGAGAACTGCACATTGCCAAAAAAAAAGGCAGGTGAAGTGTCAACTGACTACGTAAACATGATGAAAATCTAAATAAAGGAACAGAAACTATATTTATCAATAAATCAAAGGTAGAACCATATAATCTTTGAAAAAGCAGACATGCTGTTTTAAATAAGATTTGTTTATTTATTGGGAACCAATGCAATTTAGCTATTTAAGAAGAAATACTGCTATACTTATTCCCCCCATTATTTAAAACCATTTAACCGGCCAGGAATGGCTCCTGGCCGGTTAAATGGCACTTAACCGCCTATCTGGCAATATTCAGTGGGAGATAGCCGGCCAGTTAGCATTTAGTGGATAACTGGTTATATCGCACGATAAAGCAGTTATCCGCTAATATTCAGTGCATCGTCAGCTACGTTTGGTGGCCAAATTAGACCACCAAAATAGCAGATCTATCTTTGGCTGGTTTAAACTTAACCGGCCAGTGCTGAATATCAGTTTGGCCAGTTAAATTTAAACTGGCCATAAAACACCCCGATATTCAATGCTGGTCACTGGAAATGGCCCGGCATTGAATACCTGGGCTGACTGCTGACTGTGGGCGTTAGCTGTGCTCCCTCTCGCGGTCTGAATATCAGCCCCATTCTGCTGGATTCTATGTAACGCGCCTAGAGATCTGCACCAAAATCCAGGTGTATTCCCTAACACGTGTAACTTAATTGGCTTAACAATCCAATCAGTGTATTTAACAGCACTTAAAAAACAATAATGAGCACTAATCTAATATAATAAAACGCACCCTCAACGTTCTGAGGACAACGTTCTATGAAGCCTTGAAGCCTGAAGCCTTGAAGCCTGAAGCCTGAAGCCTTGAAGCCTTGAAGCCATGAAGCCATCTGACGTCACTCCCAGGCTGAAGGGTTCGTGCCGGATTCGTGGTGTGAAGCCTTCAAGCCAGCCAGCCGTCTTTGCCCCGCCCTCGCCTCAAACCAAACAAATCCGGAAGCGAAGCGTCAGGGAAGGAGGCGGCGCTCCCGACGTCTAGCCTTCCCTTCGCTGTGTTCCGCCTTCAAAAGAAGGCGGGAGACAGCGAAGGGAAAGCAAGACGTCGGGAGCGCCGCCTCCTTCCCTGACGTTTCGCTGCACGAACCGCCACGGAGGTAAAGTTAAAACGAAGAAGAAAAAAAAAAGGGATGCATGGATGCGAAGGGGGGGGGATGCATGGATGCGAAGGGGGGGACATGGATGCGAAGGGGGGGGAGAAGAGGGCGGGCCAGGCTGGGACATGAGAGAGAGAGGAGCATGGATGCGAGGGGGGGGGGTCATGGAAGGGAGAGGGGACTTGCTGGAAAAGGATGAATGGAGGCGGCAAGGGACAGAGGAGCATGGATGGGCATGGAATGGGAGGGCAGGGCTCAGGGAGAGAGGGGAATTACTGGAAATGGATGAATGAAGGGGCCAGGGGACAGAGGAGCATGGATGGGCATGGATTGGGAGGGCAGGACTAAGGGAGAGAGGGAAATTGCTGGATAGGGATGAATAGAGGGGACAGATGGGCATGGATGGATATGGATTGCAGGGCAGGCCTCAGGTAGAGAGGGCAATTGCTGGATAGGGAAAAATGGAGGGGCCATGTGACAGATGAGCATGGATTGGAAGGGCAGGACTCAGGGAGAGGGAAATTGCTGGATAGGGATGAATGGAGGGGACAGATGGCCATGGATGGATATGGATTGCAGGGCAGGCCTCAGGCAGAGAGGGAAAATGCTGGATAGAGAAAAATGGAGGGGCCAGGTGACAGAGGAGCATGGATGGGCATGGATTGGAAGGGCAGGACTCAGGGAGAGGGGAATTGCTGGATAGGGATGAATGGAGGGGACAGATGGGCATGGATGGATATGGATTGCAGGGCAGGCCTCAGGCAGAGAGGGGAAATGCTGGATAGGGAAAAATGGAGGGGCCAGGTGACAGAGGAGCATGGATGGGCATGGATTGGAAGAGCAGGACTCAGGGAGAGGGGAATTGCTGGATAGGGATGAATGGAGGGGACAGATGGGCATGGATGGATATGGATTGCAGGGCAGGCCTCAGGCAGAGAGGGGAAATGCTGGATAGGGATGAATGGAGGGGCCAGGTGACAGAGGAGCATGGATGGCCATGGATTGGAAGGGCAGGACTAAGGGAGAGGGGAATTGCTGGATAGGGATGAATGGAGGGGACAGATGGGCATGGATGGATATGGATTGCAGGGCAGGCCTCAGGCAGAGAGGGGAAATGCTGGATAGGGAAAATGGAGGGGCCAGGTGACAGAGGAGCATGGATGGGCATGGATTGGAAGAGCAGGACTCAGGGAGAGGGGAATTGCTGGATAGGGATGAATGGAGGGGTCAGATGGGCATGGATGGATATGGATTGCAGGGCAGGCCTCAGGCAGAGAGGGGAAATGCTGGATAGGGATGAATGGAGGGGGCAGGTGACAGAGAAACATGGATGACCATGGATTGGGAGGGCAGGGCTCAGGGAGAGAGGGGAATTGCTGGAAAAGGATGAATGGAGGGGGCAGGGGACAGATGGCCATGGATTGGGAGGGCACGGCTCACACTCTCTCTCTCATATACAATGTCTTTCTGACTCTCACTCTCACACACTCTGTCTCACACTGTATCACATTCACTCTCTATGTGCCACACAGTCACTCACACACTCGCTTGGTCTCATACACACACTCTCTCTCACACTGTGTCTCACATACACACTTGCACACACTCTCATTCTCACACACACACTCTCTCACAAACACACTCACACCCAGACTCACTCTCTCTCTCACACACTCACACTTTCACTCTGACTCTCAAACAGTCACTCTCACATATACTCTCCCAAACATACACACTCCAAGGAAAACCTTGCTAGCGCCCATTTCATTTGTGTCAGAAACGGGCCTTTTTTACTAGTTGGCAATAATTAGAATTTACGCCCAAAACTCACTAACGACTATGTTTACTAAGGTGCACTATAGGCGCATTAGCAGTTTTAACGTGTGTAAATGGTGGATGCACATTAAACGCTAGTGCGCCCATAGGAATCAATAAGCGCATTAGCGTTTAGCGAGCCTTAACTTTAAAGGCGCTTTAAAAATGCTAACGCGCCTTAATAAACATACCCCTAAGTGAATTCTGTAAAGAACTGTGCCTAAATTCTAAAGCACTCAGTTCAAAAGGGATGTGGCTATGGGTGGGGAAATGGGCGCTTTGTGAGTGTTCCAAAATTTATGCGCATTGTTATAAAATATAGCCCAGTGCGTGAAAATCTATGCACCAAGATTTACACCACATTTTTGTAGTTTTAAGCGCTGGGATATCAACTAAGCATATTCTATATACCACGCCTAAATCTAGTCATTGCTTACAGAGTATGTTTAGGTGGAAATGTTTACCGCACAGAATTTTTAGGTGCCATATACAGTGGTGGAAATAAGTATTTGATCCCTTGCTGATTTTGTAAGTTTGCCCACTGACAAAGACATGAGCAGCCCATAATTGAAGGGTAGGTTATTGGTAACAGTGAGAGATAGCACATCACAAATTAAATCCGGAAAATCACATTGTGGAAAGTATATGAATTTATTTGCATTCTGCAGAGGGAAATAAGTATTTAATCCCTCTGGCAAACAAGACCTAATACTTGGTGGCAAAACCCTTGTTGGCAAGCACAGCGGTCAGACGTCTTCTGTAGTTGATGATGAGGTTTGCACACATGTCAGGAGGAATTTTGGTCCACTCCTCTTTGCAGATCATCTCTAAATCATTAAGAGTTCTGGGCTGTCGCTTGGCAACTCGCAGCTTCAGCTCCCTCCATAAGTTTTCAATGGGATTAAGGTCTGGTGACTGGCTAGGCCACTCCATGACCCTAATGTGCTTCTTCCTGAGCCACTCCTTTGTTGCCTTGGCTGTATGTTTTGGGTCATTGTCGTGCTGGAAGACCCAGCCACGACCCATTTTTAAGGCCCTGGCGGAGGGAAGGAGGTTGTCACTCAGAATTGTACGGTACATGGCCCCATCCATTCTCCCATTGATGCGGTGAAGTAGTCCTGTGCCCTTAGCAGAGAAACACCCCCAAAACATAACATTTCCACCTCCATGCTTGACAGTGGGGACGGTGTTCTTTGGGTCATAGGCAGCATTTCTCTTCCTCCAAACACGGCGAGTTGAGTTCATGCCAAAGAGCTCAATTTTTGTCTCATCTGACCACAGCACCTTCTCCCAATCACTCTCGGCATCATCCAGGTGTTCACTGGCAAACTTCAGACGGGCCGTCACATGTGCCTTCCGGAGCAGGGGGACCTTGCGGGCACTGCAGGATTGCAATCTGTTATGTCGTAATGTGTTACCAATGGTTTTTGTGGTGACAGTGGTCCCAGCTGCCTTGAGATCATTGACAAGTTCCCCCCTTGTAGTTGTAGGCTGATTTCTAACCTTCCTCATGATCAAGGATACCCCACGAGGTGAGATTTTGCGTGGAGCCCCAGATCTTTGTCGATTGACAGTCATTTTGTACTTCTTCCATTTTCTTACTATGGCACCAACAGTTGTCTCCTTCTCGCCCAGCGTCTTACTGATGGTTTTGTAGCCCATTCCAGCCTTGTGCAGGTGTATGATCTTGTCCCTGACATCCTTAGACAGCTCCTTGCTCTTGGCCATTTTGTAGAGGTTAGAGTCTGACTGATTCACTGAGTCTGTGGACAGGTGTCTTTCATACAGGTGACCATTGCCGACAGCTGTCTGTCATGCAGGTAACGAGTTGATTTGGAGCATCTACCTGGTCTGTAGGGGCCAGATCTCTTACTGGTTGGTGGGGGATCAAATACTTATTTCCCTCTGCAGAATGCAAATAAATTCATATACTTTCCACAATGTGATTTTCCGGATTTAATTTGTGATGTGCTATCTCTCACTGTTACCAATAACCTACCCTTCAATTATGGGCTGCTCATGTCTTTGTCAGTGGGCAAACTTACAAAATCAGCAAGGGATCAAATGCTTATTTCCACCACTCTATAGAATCTGGCCCATTATGTTTAAGTACTAACCTGGCTGAGGTATTCTGAATAAGTTGAAACTTTCTTAAATATTTAAACCATAAACCTAAACAGAGAACATTACAATAATCCAAATGTGGCAGAAATAGCATTTGGACTAATAAAGCAAATGCATCCTTGTCAAAATGCAATCTTCTTAATCGCAGTTGTCTTAGTCTAAAGAGCGTTTTCCACCATACTTGATTAATTTGTGGACCTAAGGTCAGAAAAGAGTCAAGAAACTCACCCAGGGTCCAAGATGGCGCCTGAGACAGAAGTGTGTGCTGGCACCTCCTAAACGCCATTAGCCTCCTGACGTGCCTGAACTTTCTGGAGCCCGAAATGGGTAAGAGAAAGGGGAAGCCCCCCGCACTCATCTCCTGGAGCCGAACGGAATCTTCCGGGATGCGTCAGGGGACCTTGGACGCTGTGGTGGTGCGCACACCGGGACTCGCTGTGAGCGCTTTGGTGAATCCGACAGTGATGTCGGAACATAGCATCAAGGGAGCCTCTTTGAGTCCTCCCTCCCACGTGGCTCCTCCGAGGCCTGGGGGAAAATGAGAACGCCGGGTGAACAATGCCATAGGGCACCCGAAGATGGATTGCCCCTGGTGGACGTTGTAGGAGGCCCCGTCGCTACTTCTCGAGCTGAGACATCAATCCGGCAGGGGCGAGGAGTTCTGCCCCTGTTTGAGAATAAGCAGGAGACGCCTCCAGTGGTTCCCAGTGAAATAATTAGACCAGCCGTAGTGACCCTTGAAAGTTTGTGGGACGCTATTCAGGGCCTAAACGCTACTCTGAAACAAATGGCGAAGTCGACCCAGGAGGTGAAGTCGACACAGGAAAGTCATTTAACCAAGCTCGGAGCACATGATACTAAACTGGAAGCTCTGGACTTAGAGGTACAATCTTTAAAAAATGTTTCTTCATCGTTTTCCAAAGATAGACTTATTCATTTCAGGAAAATTGAGTACTTAGAAAATCAGCTTCGAAGAAATAATCTAAGAATACTGAATTTTCCTAAGTCACCTTTAATTTCACCTTTGGAGATGTTTAAAAAATACTTGAAAGAGATATTGCATATTCCTATGGAAAATCTCCCACCTATAACCAGGATACAGTATATCACTGGTATTAGTGCTGGGAGGACTTCTCCACAAGCTAATTTAACTGAATTTCTTCAAGACTCACTTGAGTTAATTACTGAGAGAACAACCATGCTAGTGACATTTGCGTTCGAGCTGGATCAAAATAATATCTTCAAATTATATTTCCGCCATATAAATGAAGATTTCTTAGGAGCAAAGGTTCAAATTTTTCCAGACTTATCCAGGGATACGCAGAAACAAATAAAAGCTTTTCTACAGCTTAAATCTAGATTGCTTACTATAGGAGGAACCTTTCTGCTTAAATATCCCTGTCAATGTGTTGCAGCTTTTAGTTCTCAAAATTATGTATTCTTTGAACCTGAGAAACTTCTAGAGTTTATTTCTAGTAAGGAATAGCGAACTAGTCTCTGAATATAATGCTATGCACCAGCTGCACTCTAAGACCAGCCCTTCTGCCTTTGAGTTACTTAATCTTTAAATTTCTTTTTATTTTTTATTTCTTAGATCGTGGACAAAATTATTGCGGTCTAAGTATTGTATGATTTTTTTTTCTGAGAAATAACAACTATATTGATGTTTACTTTTTTCTTATAATTGCTAAATTTATGTCTATGCATGAATGTAAAATGAAAATTCATAAATAAAAAATTTAAAAAAAAAGAAACTCACCCAGTACTCTAGACTCAGATTCAACTGACAGAACTTTATCACTAGACAAGACAACTAAGGAAGGTGTAGTGACACCTGGATTTTTGAACCAAAGAACCTTTGTCTTATTGGGATTTAGCCTCAACTTATTATCTACTGCCCAACACTGAATTTATTTTTATTTATTTTTGTTACATTTGTACCTTCATGCCAGATACAACTCTATTAGCAAGACCCAAACTATCAGCGGGAACCGGTAGCAATAATAAGATATCGTCAGCATATGAAAGTAATAATTCACCCAATCCTAACTTAATCTTTCCCAGTGTAGACATTAAAAAAAAATTAAAAAGCACAAGAGATAACGGGGATTCTTTTATGCATGTAAAACATGCTTTACATTACAAAAATTGCTTTATAAAATTATCCCCAGAGAGGGGAATTTTATATCAGGGTGTCTGGTTTAAGAGGGAAAGTGGGCACCTACTTAGGCACTATTTTTATAAAGACACATGGAAAGGCATTTTCGATATGACGTCTAAGTCCGACTTTGGACGTCTTGCTCAAAACATCCAGAATTCAAATAGCAAATATAGCCATTTTCAAAACAGCAAAACACCTATTTTTTTTTTTTCAAAATGGCCACTTGTCAGGTATTTTTGTGCTCTGTGCATTTATCTTTTTGGTTCATTTTCGAAAAAAAAAAGTCCAAGTGAAAAACATACATAAACAAGCCATCAGGATGTAGGAGGAGCAAGCATTCTTATTAGACTGGCCACACAGACATCCCAGAAAAGAAATGGGGCACCCTAGAGAGCACTGAAGTGTACTTTACCTAAAAGCTCCCAAGTACACATCTCGCCATTGCTCCCTTATATTGTATAGTGAGCTCTCCAAAACCTACCAAAAGCCTACTGTACCCAACTGCACATCACTACAATAGCCCTTAGGGTTGCAGGTGTCACCTATATGTGGCTACAGTAGGTGTCTGGTGGGTTTTCGAGGGCTCACACTTTCACCACAAGTGTAATAGAGTGGATTATGGGTCTGGGTCACATTCTCTACAGTGCACTGCACCAACCACTAGGCTACTCCAGGAACCTGCTTGCTGGTCTAATAGGTCTGGCTATAACATCTGAGGCTGTCATAGAGGCTGGTATATACTGTTTCTTTTACACATGTCAGTGACCACTGAGGGAGTAAGGGGGGGAGGTTATTCCTTTATTCCTCAAGTGGTCATCTTATCATTTAGGCTACTTTTCTGTGGCTTACTCGATATTAAAACAGATCTAGCTCAAAACAACTTAGTTTTAGTCTTAGGAATGCCTAAATCATGACCTTAACACTCCCCCTAGAAATTTGGATGCACTGCAGGCGAACAGCATAGTAAAACGTCTGGAAAATGGGTTTCAAACATACCAATTTGGATGTTTTGGTGAGAAAAACATCCAAATGCTGCTTTATCCCACTTTTTAGATGTTTTTCTCTTTTGAAAATGAGCACCATAGGCACCCATATGTCTTTAATACTAGATTTAAGTGTCAGAAATTACACCTACCTTTCAGGCGCAGATATTTACATCTGCTTAAGAGCCTGTGCTTAGATTATTTAACTATGTGTGTAGTTTAGCGTGTTTGTTAATCTTCCTGCACAATTATGAATTCTGACCATGCTCCACCCAAACTACACCCCTGTACAGGCCTACCGGCAAAGTATGTGCCATCATTTCATGGTTCGTATTTTATAAGAGGCCACATATGCACGAAGATGACTGTGAATTGTTTCATAATGACTGGTATACTGTTTCATAATGACTGATAACAGGTCTTTTTCCTGTTTTAAAAGACATGTTTTGACTTGGGTGGAATTTTCATGTTGGGTTTCTTATAACACAATATTGATTCCAATTTCTCTACTAATATATGTATTTTTAAAAGACATAATATATGCATGAAAATGATCTTAGAAAATTCCCCTCGTGGGGTAATTCTATAAGGAGTCGCCTAGTTTAGGCACTAGGAAGTGACATAAATGGCGGTATTCTAGTTCGTTACATTTGTAAGTTGCAATTGAGGTGCACATATGACCAATTATAGAATACTGAATAGCGCAAAAGACTGTAGCATGATTTCCTGGTGTGTACTTTGCCAGTGGGCACATATGTGAGCAGAGTTTAGGCAAATCATGCATGACTCTCTTACTCAACACCCTCACTTATCACCCCTACCACTGCAATTTCCCCACCCCATCCCCCATCCCAATTTCAAATCCCATCCCCATCCCTAATTGTGCTAACATCTAGGTACAACAATAACTAGGCACATATTATACCACTTAAATAGTGAAGAGAGTTCACAATCAATCCATTCTCAATATACTCAACTTCACAACATATACATCCTATAATAGGATCCGTCAGATCAGCGTGCCTGCCTCCATATTGGCTGAATGATTTTTATGAGCCAAGCATACTTCTAGTGGCAGTACCGCAATCCTCATCAATCCAATTTTATGATTTTTACTTATTTTTCATTATAGTAGTCAATTATATTATTTATACTATTTTTTGCTTTTTCACAAACATTCTTATCCTTAATCTTCAAGTTAATACTTAGCTTTTCAGCTAAAGTTGACGATATATGGTGGAGATGGGTCCTTTTCTCTCCTTTCAACTCGTTCTTCTACACTCTCTGATTATCACAATATATTGTAATTGAGTAATAACCAGGTTAGTGATTGCCTTCTCGGTTTACTGTGAGCCACATTGAGCCTGCAAACATGTGGGAAAATGTGGGGTACAAATGTGACAAAATAAATAAATAATGATAAGTAAAAATCATAAAATTGGATTGATGAGGATTGCGCGCTCACGTTTTCAGAATGCACTAAAATTGGGTGCACGCTAAATGTTAGAGACACCCATAGCAATGCATTGACATCTCTAACATTTAACGCTCACCCAATTTTAGCGCGCTCTAAAAACGTGAGCGCGCCTTAGTAAAAGGGGGTCTGAATTTGGTGCTCATCTTTGGGCATGAGGATTTATGCCAGCTAAAACTGGTGCAAATCCTGGTGCACAAATTGGTCACAGATCACCACTATTCTGCAACACTGCGTGCATGTTTTGTGAATGCCCCTGATGTCCCCATGCGCCTCCCATAGCCACACCCCTCTTGAGTTGCATGTGATCCAATTTAGGTGCCTATTGTTAAAGAATAGCATGTAGCCAGATCGGCACCAGAATCATAGTTAATGCCAATGAAGTGCTTGTTAGCTCCAATAATTAAATCAATGGATCCCATTAACTAATTATTTTGGGCGCCAATCTGGGATCCGCACCCAATTTTGGGCACCTACATTTGGGCAACCTTTATAGAATCTGAGGGATAGTGGATATTTCAGTTTGTATTTGAGAAAATTAAGGGTTAATTGAATGGCCCAAAAAGAGTACCAACAGGATTTGAAATCCTTTCCCTACTAGGCTCCTCCTCAACTCCTTTCAGGATCCTTTAAGTTAGTCAGTAACCTCTGCTTCCTTCACAATAATACTTTTAATTCCTGGGCATAGCTTAAGCCCTATACTTCTCTCCTTTCACTTTCTTTAGTAGGCAAACGGGTTGTCTGTGCTCAAATTATACTTCTCTCCTCTTTCTTTCTTTCTTTCTTTCTCTCTCTCTCTCATGTGACTGTGTTCTCAGTGCTCTCCTTCTCTTAGATTTGTATATGTTTTTTTAATGTTTCTATGGTTCTATCACACAAGTCAAGCAACACTTAAGAATTGGGCCCTAGGTCCTATCTCTTTCAGGTCTCCACAGCACTCACCAGTTCCTCTGCTCCCAGCATCCAGTCCTTTCCCTGTTACTCTCTCTTCTGAGGATCAGGATCAGATCTCCCCAGTGATCTCACCCTCCTCTTTTATGGATTCTGTGCCTCATGGAACAGCTGAGGACCAGACTGGCAACCTCTGTGCTTTGCACCTTTCCCCTAGCCCCTAGGACAGGGATCCAAGGCTCATGTGGGCTCCAGTATGGGGTAACACACCTCCTGTTGCAGGATCGGACTGATAGTGATCTGGGCCTCTGGACTCTAAGGCCCAGATGCATCAACCAAACGTAAAAAAATCTGAAACGTAAAAGTGCTTACCGAATTTGAAAAAATGAAGAATGCACCAAAAAAACAAGTCGCACATGTTCGGTGCGGTATTGTAAAGTACAATGCATTACAGATTCATAATCCCCGTAGGTAATTGTCTCCTAAAACATGCGCAGAGCCACAAACGTCAACACAAACGTATTAAACCTACGTAGGTTGCTTATGTCAGATTGGGGCGTGCGAGGGGGAGATCGGGACGTGCGAGCGAGCATTTAGCTCTGTGATCCTAGCAGTTGAAGACATCCTCCTCAAGACTCCAAGACTCCAAAAGGATGACCTTCATAAACCCCCTTTCTAACAAAAGACCTCTTTCACTGTGATCCCCTTTAGCTCAGCAGAGAGACCTGGGGGAAAGAGGAAGGGAGGGGGACCGGGGCAGCTTAAAGTTGTTTTCAGAACCTCCCGATCCTTTTTTGATTTTGTTTAGATTTTAGATTTTATGCAGGGGACAGCGGGGAGGTGTTGTTTATCTCACTTTTGTTTTTAAACATGCCAGCTTGGGTTTTTATGGTGCAGGGGGAAGCGAGGAGATGACAGCTCTGGCCTTTACGACTGCTCTGACCATACGTTAAATATGTCGCGGTAAATGATTCGGTGTAATCATCGGTATTGTTAGTGCATCCCGAATCGTCCACATTACAATGGTAGTTACTCGTTTGTATTCCGTTTTCGTTAGCTGCTTGCTTCGTCGGAAAAAGGCCTTTAATGCATGCAACGGTTAGGAATTTCTTCATTAAAGGGTCGTTAAGGTTTAGTGCATCTGGGCCTAAGGGTCATAGGCCCCTAACCACCTGTCAAAAATGATTAAACTAGATATAAATTGGGGGGGGGGGGAGTGGGCCCCTATTGTTGTGGGCTCTCGGGTGCTGCCCTATTGTCCCAATGGTCATTCTGCCCCTGTCCTGTAGTTCTACATGCTCTTTGCTGTGAGCCCCTCTATGAGAGGCTCTTCCCTCAACTCAGAGTTTAATACTTCCCTCCAAACCCGAAAGTTTCAGTTCTACTAGGTTACTTTCCTAGAATAGACCGCCCCCTATTCAGATTTGATTGGCATCGATTTGGAGAAGGGACCAGAATGTTCTTCCTACAATTGCTTAGGAAAGCACATTTTGGTAGCCTGCTATACTAGGGACCGGACAGACAGGAGAATCCAGAGTAAGACCATTACAAAGTACTTCAGGTCTCAGGACTTTGTATTACCTTTTTTCCTTTTGAGTTTGAAATCTACTGCTTTTGTCTGGCTTTAGAGGACTGTAGATACTGTATTTTGGGAGAACATATAACAAAAATGTTTTAATTAAATGTATCTATTGAATGTCCTTGTGTCCATTTTTTTTGTCTTTTAATTTTCTCCAGTTTAGGCCCTAAGCTCTGTATCCCACTATCTACCAGGACCTATATTTTACCTGTTGGTGCACTGGTTTGAAGTTTTCTCAATATTTAAAGCAACAGGCACCCCAAATAAATTCTTTTGTGTAGGACCTCCCGAGTTACAACTACACAAGGCTCAGAGTGGGGCCAAACCCCAGACATGAACACCTAGGCTGGACTAGGCACAGACTGGGAAGTACTGAGAAGTCAGGAGGTGCACTCAGGTAGAGAGAAGTCTGAATCCAGGAGAACAAGGATTCAAGAAAAAGCGATGGTGGCAAGGAGCTTCACAGGGAGGAAGCCATAAGGGCTATGGTAGTGGTGTACAGTTGGGGGTAGTGGGCTTTGTAGGGGGAGGAGTCGGGGGACTCAGCACACAAGGTAAGGGACCTATGTTCCTGGGAGCATTTTATGAAGTCCATTGCAGTGCCCCCTAGGGTGCCCGGTTGGTGTCCTGGCATGTCAGGGGAACCAGTGCACTACAAATGCTGGCTTCTCCCACGTCCAAATGGCTTGCATTTGGACGTTTTTGACATGGACGTCTTTGGTTTTGAAAATCGCTGAAAGTCAGAAACGCCCATGTCTAGGGACATCCAAATTTAAGGATTTGGACGCCTCTGATGGTATTTTCGAAACGAAAGATAGACATCTATCTTTTTTTGAAAATACGGGTTTCCCCATCCCTGGATTTCGTCATTTTGCAAGGATGTCCAAATCGCAACTTGAACGTTTCTTTCGAAAATGCCCCTCCATATTGCTTCTTCTTGATTTATTTTCCAACTCTTTGGCATTTTTGTCTGCCTACATAGGCGGTTGGTGACTCAGCTGTTTGGGGAGGCTAAAGTGGATGGGGCTAGGTGACTTTATAGGGTGGGGCTAGGGTCAGGGTATAGGACAGAGTGGAAGAGAATAGAGCAAGTTAAAATCCTTGGAGTGTGGGGCACACCTATGTCTGCAGTAAAAGGATAGTGGGGCACTTCTGAAAACTGCAAAACAAGGAGTCCTTCACTGTGTGGCTCTGGTGCAGCTGTATCAGTTGTCTCCCCGGTACCTCTGTAATATGCACACTGAATATACTCCAGGAATTATGTGCCAGAAAAAAAAATGAAAATACTGCACCAAAATACAACTTATTAAACAGAAGAATATTTGCAGTATTCTGGAAATACATACAAGTACTTTAACACAGATTTGTAAGCCCTCCAAAGACAGGAAAATACCTACTGTATCTTGATATAACTCTCATTGAGCTACAATTGAAAAAGGCATGAACTAAATCCAAATCCAGTACCAGGCATACTGTGAAGTAATACAAAACCTTACAAAATCACTCAGGACTTATAAAGCAATTCTACCATGCCATAATAATAACGTCCAGGGGTCACACAAGGCCCTTCCTAGAAAAAAATGACATAAACATTGCAGTGGTCAGAAAAACATCAATATATCTATTGGAAAAAGAAACAAGCTAGACTAGTACTGATCAGTCCTACACAGACACTTGATGCTAACAGAATACCTGGCCTTCTTCACACATGAACACAGGTAGACCCTCATCAAGTACAGAATAAGCAACCACAAACTAAAAATAGAAATATGTAGACAAAAATTAAACTGAACCCCCAAGAAGCCATACTCTGCATACAGTGTAAAACCAATGAAATAGAAACAGTGACATGTACCCTTTGTACTGTGCAAAATATAGAAAGAGCAGATGTAAATTTCAAAAACTGAAATTTTCCAATTGCTACATTTTAACAAATAAACTGAAAATAACAAAATAACTTCTTATTGGACTAACACTGCATTTTTGACTAGTTTTTGAAGGCCAAAAGTTTTTTCTTTAAGTCAGAACAAGCATACTATTACTGCAGCGTACTGCCCTGAGATGGAGGATTTGGTTTTGGTCTCCAAAAGCTAGTCAAAAATGTATTTAGTCCAATATAAATGTATCACCTTACTTTTTCTACCTTTGCTGTTTGGCCATTTAGGATCTCTTTTATCATGCCGCACTAGTGGCATCATCGACATTGCGAAGCGGGAACCGTTAGTGTAGCTTGATAAAAAAAGGCCCTTAATTTTTCTAATTGTGCTGGTCACAGTCTCTGGTTACTGCTTTCCTGTCTTCTTTTAACTCTCTTTCCAAAGGTCTCCGAGTGTCATTTTTATCTCTCCTGTCGTCTTCACCTCTTCCTCCACAACCAACACCAACATTTATCTGCTCCTGTCGGCTTTCTTCCATTTTTTCCTGCCTATCCATTCAGAGTTTATTTATATTATCCAGTCTTCAATCTACCTCTTTTTACTGTGTCTACCTACAGCTTTCCATCTCTTTCCCTCACTCTGGCCCTCCCATCCTCTTTTCTCTTATTCCCCAGTTTTTCACGAACTCTTTGTTCTCTACCCCTTCTAGCCTCCTAGCACCCCTCCTTTATGTTTCAATCACCTGCCATCAAGAATCTCTGTCTCTCCCTCTCCCACCACCATCCAGCATCACTTCTCATCTCTCCCAACTGTCATCCAGCAACTCCTCTTTTTTCTCCCCCTTCCAGCTAGCATCCCTTCTCCTCTCTCGCTCTCTCTCTTTCTCTCCCTCCACCATCCAGTATCTCCTCTCTGTCTCTTTCCCTTACCCCCACCATGAAGCATTGCCCCTGTCTGTCTCTCTTTTTCCCCTCATCCAGCATTGTCCTGTCTCTCTTTCTCTCCCCCCATTCAGTATTGCCTCTGTCTCTCTCGCCTCTTGCCAACCAGTATCTCCTCTGCCTCTCCCTGCATCCAGCATCTTCTCTGTCTCTCCTTCTCCTCATCCAGCATCTCCTCTATGTCTTCCAGACACCCCATCCCCTGTCATCCAGCACTGCCTATCTCTCTCCCCCCAAATTAAATTCCAATAGAGAGAATCCAAATACTAATACATCAAGCTCTCTATGAATAACAGTTGTGACCCATAAACATACATTATAAGCATGGTGCATTCCCAATTAGTCCAAGGATGTTTCAGCACAGCAGTGATAATACACGTGCTAGAGCAGGCTAGACTACGATCAGTGTATTATAGCTCTTATAGTACTTGCACCTGGGAGTGCACCGCACTGTATACTGAGGACTCTATTATTGCACAAAAAGTTTTCAGTATATATTTTTACATATTCCACTAGTTTAAGCTCATCAGTCACAACTGGTATTCATAGAGAGCTTGATGTATTAGTATGTCTGTACCCCGGCATGCAGCAATGCCCATCTCTCTCTCTCTCTCTCTCACACACACATACACACACACACACATGCATCTGTTAACTACACCATTTAACAGTGCCCCTGCCTATTTCTCTCTCCCCCCCCCCCCCCCCCCCGTCGAGCATTGCTCTTCTCTCTCACACACTCTCCCTCCAATGCAGTATTTCCCCCTCTCTGCTGTCCCTCATTCTTTCCAGTCCATAGCCTCTGTCCCTCCCACCGTTAATCTAATATTGCCCCATCTCTTTGTGTCACTCTCTCTCTCCCTCCCCTCCAGTCTTGCCTTGTTTCTCTCTTCCTCTCCACCCATCCAATCTTGCCCAATTTCTTTCTCTCTCTCTCCTCCCTCCCATCCACCCCTGCCCTGCAGCACAGTTTTGCTTCTTCCCATTGCACCTCCACCAGGCCCACACTAATAACCAACTATAGAAGACTGAGGGACCCAGCTCTCTGCAGTGCTGTTAGTGCTTCCTGTGCTGGTCCTGCCGCCTCCATTGTAAACTTCCAGAACCGGCACAGGAAAGCACTAGCGGCTGGGTCCTGTGGTCTTCTATAATTTTTTATTAGCACAGGCCTGGCGGAGATGCAACAGGAGGAAGGGAGCAAAACTGAGCTACAGGGTAGGGGGGGTGGATGGGAGAGGAGAGGCAATAGGGTCCGGCAGGCATGGAAGGTTGCGGTGGATAGGCAGTAGATGCCCTTGCAGTGAATGAAGGAGATGAGGAGGAGCAGGATATGGAGAGCAGTGGTGAAATAAGGGTTGAGAGATCAGGAAAAAGATGGGTAGGGAGAGTTGGTACTGGGTTGCTTATGAGAATGTATGTGCTCCTCTTTGCAAAGTGGAGTAATCTTAACTAGATAGGATAGAATGGCCAGTGTAATATCTGCAGGTCATTTACTGCATTGCTACTGAGTGTGGCTGATATCAATTGTGAAATGACATCCATAACAGATAAAAACACAAGGTGTAATATTCAGCTATGGTGGTCAGTGTATGATTTAAATGCCAGTTGCCACCTTTATTTTATAACCTGATATTCAGTGTCAGTATCCAGATATTGGCCAGCACTGAATAAACAGGTATACCTTGCCCACCAGCACTTATCTGAGTATTTGTGATATTCAGACTGGTACCTGAATAAGTAACTGGAAAACGTTAGGGCAGCCTTTTTGCTTAAACCAGGCAGTTACCTGGTTAGCTTTACTGATGTGTTGTGGAAACTGGAACGAGACCAGATCACTGGCACTGTCTTCACAGAACATATAAAACAGCAGTAAAGAGATCTGCCTGGACAAGGGGATTGGCAACAGAGTCCCATCTGGGGTAGACTCCACGTAAAAAGGACTTTGTGCTTGAAAGCTCAGAGAGCCCTAACACCTAATAGAGGAAGGAGGGTCCAGATGGAGTGTAGAAGTAAAGGACTTTTACCAGAAGTCTCTATCGAGGCAGAGGGTTCATAAAGAAACCCACTGAAGTCTGTAAGGGCCCCTTGTACCAAGCTGTGGCAAAAGGGGACAGCACTGGCCTCAGCGCGTGTTTTACATGCGCACCTGTGCCCCCTTTTACCACAGCTGGTAAAACGGAAGTCTCGCTTTCCTACAGGAAATGGCCATGCGGCACGTAAAGCACTTGCTGCGCAGCCATTTCAGGGGACAGTCCTTACTGCCTCTCATTGAGGTGGCGGTAAGGGCTCCCATGTTAACCTGGCAGTAACTGGGCAGTGCACGGCACTGCACGATTACCGCCGGGTACACGCCGGTACTACAAAAATAAATACATTTTTGTAACGCCAGAAATGACAGCGTACTAGGGGTGGGAAGTACCATTGGGCTGCTGAAGTAGCCCGGCAGTACTTCCTGTATAGCGAGCAGTAAGCCCGCATTGGACATACCACCGCTTAGTAGAAAGGAGCCCTAAGTGATTGAAAGTACTTTGTTCTACTACTGCCCCTATATAGATGCTACTAAGATATGTCCCGTGTTTTTCTCTGCATCATCCAAGTTTGGCAAGCAAGAGAGCAGATTGGAAGGAGATCAACATGAATTTGAAGTGTGAGAAGTCAGCAAGGGCACGAGATTTCAGCCAGAGGCATTCGGCGGAACGGGTACAGGAACGTAGGTAGCCCTCCCCTTGTTCCTTCCTCCCTTCTCACCCATTACTTCCCTCACCTGTAACTGTCTTGTTTGTCTGTATTACTTAGATTGTAAGCTCTTTTGAGCAGGGACTGTCTCTTTGTATCAGGTGTTCAGCACTGCGTGCGTCTGGTAGCGCTTTACAAATGCTAATAACAATAATAATTTTAGGGGTTCGCCAGGGCTGGGGTTTGGTACGTCTTATAGGACGGGGAATGAGAGGTGCAAGAGTGTCTAAAGCAGAGGATAGAATGGTATTGTAGGAAGAGACGGCATCATTGACAGATTTGGATGGTGTAGTGGTAGAGAAGAGATTTGAGACATTGGAGGATAGGGTAGTAGGGTTAATGGACTGGAGACTTCTAGATAAATTGGTTAAGATTGGACGGGATTGGATGGGAGGAAGTTTAAGTGTGAAGGTTATTAGATGATGGTCAGAAAGGGGAAGATTTGAGGTAGAGGAATTGGAGGGAGACCAGTTATATGAAAATATAAGATCAAGACAGTGACCATTTTGGTGGGTAGGGGAAGTGGAGCATAGTTGGAGATTGAAGGAGGATGTTAAGGTGAGAAACTGAGAGACGAAAGAGTTGGAGGGATCATTAACATGAATGTTAAAGTCGCCAAGGATGAGGGAGGGGGAGGAAGGATCATGAAAGAAGGAAAGCCAAGTATCAAAGTCGCTGAGAAAGGATGAAAGGGATTTATCAGGGGGACGATAAATAACAGCTATTTGAAGAGGTAAAGGAGTGAATAGGCGGATGGAGTGGACTTCAAAGGAAGAAAAACAGAGAGACTGGGGTGGCGGAAGAGATTGAAATTTGGAAGAGGGCGAGAGTAATATACCAACACCACCACCACAGCCAATAGGGCGAGGAGTATGGGAGAAGAGATAACCACCATGGCAGAGGGCTGCGACTGAAGCGGAGTCATCAGAGCAGAGCCAAGGATAAAAAGAGGTACTTCCTTGGACTTTTAATATGAACCTCCTGATGTAGAATCACCCCCTTACTTACGCATTAAGCACGTAATTTTCTAAACCTTTTTTCCATGTAAAATTTGATGTACATACATAAAATAACTCCTACAAAATGAGGATACTCCTAAAATTGTGTATGTTGCAAGCAGGTGCATACTTGAAGAGTAGGCATGCTCAGGGTAGGGGTTTGCAGCATGGGTGGAGTCATGATTTAAGCATTTACCGGAAGATTCTATATAGCGTGCCTAGCGTTATGCGCTGAAATCTAAATGTATCCATTACAATATGCGTAACTTAATTGGCTTAACAAGCTAAGCACCTAAAAAGCAATAATGAGCACTAATTGGCAATAATTAGAATTTATACGCACATCTCACTAAGTGTATTCTGCAATAAGCTGCACCTAAATTCTAATGTATACAGTTCAAAAGGGGCGTGGTTATGGGCATTCCTAAATTTACACAGTTACAGAATATGGCCCAGTATGCGTAAATGTATGTGCTGGGATTTATGCCACATTTTCGTTGGTGTAAATGAAGGCGCATCGTTCTAGGAGCTGGGATATCAACTAAGCGTATTCTATATACTGCGCCAAAATCTAGGTGCCGCTTCTAGAATACGCTTAGCCGGAAATGTTTACTGCATGAATTTTTAGGCGCCTTATATAGAATCTAGCCCTTAGGTTTAGGGTACCATGGGCAATTTGCTTAGAGATGTTTTATAAGAGAGGGAAGGGGGGGGGGAGGAATTTGTAAAAATGATGGGACACTTGAATGTTATGTATGCTAAAGAGCAGGTAGAAGTGACAATGTACTAGAATCAGAAGTATTGATGCAAATGCCTCTGGGCTAACAGTTCTTGTTGGAATTGTATGTTGAGATACTTGTTCAATAAAGAGTCCTGTTTCAAATTAAAAGAAAAAAGAATCTGGCCCTTAGGAGCTAATTCGGTATCATACATGATAACCTTTACTCACCAATTATGTACATAACAATTTAGAATAATAGCATATACATGTGTAAGCATATGCATGTAAATGCCAGAATTTCTCCTAAGCGCTATTCTGTAAATATCCTCTTAACTTACATAGTGCATATTTGCAATGGGGTATACACACAGGCAGAGCTTGGGTGAGGCTTAAACTTACACACATTAACTTACAGAATACTGTAAGTTACACACATATCTCCAGCAATTAAGTGCTAACACACCAGCTCTATGCCTGGCGTAACTGCTCATGCCTAAATTTTAAGCATGTATATACCTGTCAACGTTAGCATTCTATACCCACGTATAGGGAGTTACCATAGTCAAGCTGAAACAACACCAATGTCTGAATGATCAATCGAAATCGATCCTGGTTTATGATATTTTTTTATACGCTGTAGTTGATTCAGATTGACAAAAACTCTCCTTGATAATTGTTTAATCTGAAATTTCATATTTAAATGGCTATCCACACAATTCTCCCGAGCACCTCAGTGAGGTTTCCAGACACTTTTCTGGTTAAGGCCAATATTCAGCTCTTAACTGGATACATTAAACTAGACAAAGACAGGACTGTGTTTTATTCAGTCCAATTTGTCTGATTTCCTTATGTGCTGAACTGCGGAATATTGGCACTCCACCCTGACTCTTCCTTCTGGACCGGCCACAACATAGCTGCTTTCGACTTAGGTGGTTAGAGAGATATTCAGCAGCATAATCCAATTAAGTACCACTGAATATCGCTCTGCAAAGGCGATTTAACTGGAGCACCCTTTATAGAATAGTGCTGGTCACTGATTTTTTTGGCGCCCATATTTGGGCACATTTGCTGAATCTGGTCCTTTATATCTGTTTGTCCTGTCTGGAGGCAAAATAACTCTCTGCAGAATGGGATGAAACTTAGCTTGTGGGGAAAACCAGTAAAAAGACACAACGAGTTCAAAATTGGGCAAATCAGATTAGGGGGATGGGGTTTCCAGGAAGATAAGTCCCCCTCCCCCAAAAATGGCCTAATCCATTTCTAAAGGAAGAGTTCTAGCTTCTGTAGCATAGACAAATTAACAGAATAAGATGAAACTTGGCGTGTGGGAAAAGCCTGTAAAAAGACATACTGATTTAGAAAATGGGCCAGATTGAAATGGGGGTTGCAGAGAAATAAGCACTTCCTCCCCATCCAAAAATGGCCCAATGCTTTTTTATGGGAAAAGGAGTTTCAGCTACCCAGTGCACTGCTGGTTGTTCCACATTATGTCAGACCTGTGAGTTCTTGTATCAAGTAAAGCGCTGCCGAGCCCAGTAATCGGACCAGGTTCTGCTTGGCAGCCGGACAACCCCGGGTTTTACCTGCGCTGACCGCTGTTCTCCAGAGGTTGAGCCCCTAGGTGCGGGCGGCCTGCAGGGCTTACGACATGGAGCAGAAAGCGGGGTGATGAACATGACAGCCTGACAGGCAGCAGGCAAGTTATGGATAGGAATGTAAGGGGAGAGGTAGGGAGGGGCTGTAGATCGAGTGCATTTGTAGGTTAAAAGGAGAAGCTTAAACTGTATGCGGTACCTGATCGGAAGCCAGTGAAGTGACTTGAGGAGAGGGGTGATATGAGTGTACCGGTTCAGGCAGAAGATAAGACGTGCAGCAGAGTTTTGAACGGACTGAAGGGGGGATAGATGGCAAAGTGGGAGGCCAGTGAGAAGTAGGTTGCAGTAGTCAAGGCGAGAGGTAATGAGAGAGTGGATGAGAGTTCAGGTGGTGTGCTCAGACAAGAAGGGGCGAATTTTGCTGATGTTATAGAGGAAGAAGCGACAGGTCTTGGCTATCTGCTGGATATGCGCTAACCTTTCCTCTAAGCTGTGAGGGAGTCCTCCGTGTGCCTTCCTACCATAGGGGATAGGGTGGGGTGTGTGTGTGTCTACGTGTGCAACAATATCACAAATTCAATCATGAGGGGATGGCAAATCCTGTGATTCTCAGGGAAACTGTCTGCCCCTCACACCTGAAACTGCAATATTGATGTACCAGTCCCACCAGTAGGAATGCAGGTGGAAGATTCTTGCACATTTTAGAAAGAACACTGATCCCAGACCTCCATCTATTTCCTACCTTCCTTGTCCTGGAAAACAATGGTAGCAGCGACAGTGTGCTGAGAAAGAGCTGTGTTTCCTGTCTCAATGGCTACCTCTTCTTTTCTTCTTGTGGCCAACAATGCTGCCGCTACATTACTGGAACTATGCTGCTCCCAGACCTGAAGGGAAGAGGGTAAAGACACCCTTGAACTAGTGGAAGGAGCTACAGCTCAGTGGACAGCAGAAGCAAGCAATAAGGAGCCAGTGGCAAATTATGAGCAAGGTGGTCAGGTGGCATAAGCCTGGCATGTTTTGTCACCTGTAAGGTTGATCAGCGAAATTATATGCTCATCTTAATCCTTCCGTCTCTCTTCCAGTTCTACTATAGGTAATCAAAAGCACCTGAAAGCGGTTCAAAAAGCTAGGACTGACTTCAAGTCTCTCTTTGGAAACTATCTGGCAACCTGGCAGCTCCAAGATCACTCATCTCCTGAGCCATCCATCCTTCAGGCCAAACAAAATCCAGACAATTAATCTCATTCCAGACAGATTAAAAAAAAAAAGCAGCCATGAAGAAAGGTGATTGTTTTAGATTAACATCCTCTGATAACATCTAAACTGCCAAGAGGGAAGCGAGACCATCAGGAGAAAATTAAAATGTATTTCATGCGTTGTTGCACTTAATGCCTGACTTTTATTTCATCATGGCCAGCAAAGCATTATCTATAAATCAAGGTACTGACTGAGTGTTCAATGAAGTGTTCTGGAATTGGAGCTTCAAGACACAGCTGATTAGTGTGGTGGCAGGGAGCACCACTGATTCACTGCACGCTGCTTAACTACTGCTGTGTTGCCAAGCCTTCCCATCAAAGTCAAAAGAAAGGGGCTTCTCCTCACCTACTAGTAATCATTTCTATAGCACTACTAGACATATGCAGCACTGTACACATTATATACAGGTACTTTCTCTGTCCCTAGGGAGCTCACAATCTTAAGAGGGGGGGTTTGTACCAGGGGCAATGAAGGGTTAAATGACTTGCCCAGGGTTACAAGGAGCTGCACTGGGAATTGAACCCAGGTTACCAAGATCAAAGCCTGCTGCACTAACCATTAGGCTACTCCTCCACTCACCTAGTAGTGCCAAATACATATCACTTTAGCTGAAGAAATCAAGTACAAAAAATAATCTCTGATCTGTGCTTCAGTCAGGCTGTAGCTGTGATGAGCCAAGGTTGGCACCGCTAAGTACTGATCAGTGCTGCTGGTAAGAGCTGCTCATAGATGCTTGAAAGCAGAAATAGGAAACAGTTCTCTTAATTTTAAACAGATTGCTCCAGTTATCTTTCCTACCTTCTGAAATGCTTACGACTCCTCTTTCCTCTCTAGCATCACATCTCCTGCAATGCAGTTACTAATGCGCAGCACACTAGTTTCCTCCTACGCACGGCTGGCTTGCCTAGGGTGGCACAATTTGGAGGTGGCACTGAAGAAGCCATGATCTTGTTGTCTAAAGAAGCACCATTATAAGAATGGACATTTCCCCCCAAATCCTACAAACGTGCATGTCCAACTTTACGCTTAGCATACAAAGTTGCAAGTGGAAGTTATAGAATAACTTAAGCTGAAAATGGATGGTAACAAGTAATAATTAGCACTAAGTAGTGTTAATTGGCACCAGTTACCAGTTACATGCACAACTGACCTTAGGTGGTATAATATGTGGACACAAAATCCACAGCACGCAACTGCAAGGGGGGGGGGATGGACTGGCGACGAGCATGGGTGGGTCAAGGGCATACCCAGGACTTGCATATGCAGGTTATAGATTACTAGCAGTTACGTGCTAGCCTTTGAGCTGGTGTAAGTTCTTGGGTCTGAAATGCAGAGCTATGCTAGTATTCTATGATACCAGTTTAAGAACATAACATAAGAATAGCCTTACTGGGTCATACCAATGGTCCACCTTGCCCAGTATCCTGCTTCCAACAGTGGCCAATCCATATCACAAGTACCTGGCAGAAACCCAAATAACAGACTATGGACTTTTCCTCCAGGAACTTGTCTAAACCTTTTTTTTAAAGCCAGATATGCTAACCACTCTAGGAGAATGTGCTCAGAAAATTCTGTAAGACACTTACCCCCTGTTTACTAAGCCGTGCTAGTGGCTGCCCCAAGCTAATGCTGACACAGCCCATTCATATGCTTTTCTGCAATAGGGATTTTTTTTTAACTTCTACTTGCTAGGGGCCAGAGACAGCTTAAATTGCAGGGGCCGTGGAGGGATGGTGAAAAGTTTTAAAAGCTTACCTGTCACCTTTTGCATATCCCAACAAAGGAACAGTAATTTACTAAGAAACAGTCTTATTGTCTTGTTTTATCATAATCCCTGAGATTACAAGCAAATAAACTTAAGTAAAATGAACCGTTTTGAGAAACAATGGTATAACGGTATGTAAAATGTCAAAATAAATAAATAACCAGACCAAAAAAAACCCATCTCACACAAGCTGGGGGAGGGAGTGGGGATAGAGAAAAGGGATTAACTGGTTAGGATGCATGCTACTGGAAGTAATGTCGCTGGTACTTCTCTATTTTAAGAAGCCCTCCAGCGGCACATGCGAAGTGAGTACAGACCTGATACCAATATGAACATCGTACTGTCTAGATCCTATTACCCTGCTATATTGTGGATTTTAGCAATGTGTTTGGCTCAACCTATACCGCATTGACGTAGCCACAGGTGGGCCTGGGTGGGCCACTTAGGGCTCAGGCCCACCCAACAGTAGCACATGTTTAGCGATAACTGGTGGGGATCCCAAGCTCCACCAGCTGAAGACGGTAACGAAAATGCTACTCTCCATGATACTGGCACCTGTGCATGCTCAATTTTCAGTGCATGCCTGCTGCAGACTGCCAAGGTAGAAAGAAGTGTTTTTCCGCCAGCTGGGATATTTTCTTTTTGGTGGTGTGTGAGGGGAAGAACACTTGGTGCCCACCCACTTCTTGCCTAGGCCCACCCAAAATCTGTTGTCTGGGTACAACCCTGCATACCGGTTCAATGGGACACCGCCCCCTCAGACATCTTACATATGAGCCACGATCTAAGATAAGACATATTCAGCAGTCCTCCTACTAAATCCATATTATCCGGTTCCGCTTCTCTCCTCTTCTTCACCTATTACTATAGGACTTCTTAATGTACGCTCTATCCAGGATAAACACCACTTAATACATGATCTTATTCTGTCTTACTCCCTTGAGATTCTTTGCGTCACAGAAACGTGGCTAATGGACTCCGACTCAGCCTATGTCAAAGTCAAACAAGCTTCACCTCCAGGCTTTTCCTCCTCATTTTGCAATAGAAACCATTGTCGTGGTGGTGGAGTGGCTGTAATTTATTCTTCACAGTTACCAGTCTGATCGCTCCACAGATTTCCTTCTTCTTTACCACCCTCCACCACCATCAATTTGTTCTTTCTCCCTTCTTCAAAGCGTTACTGACGGATCATTATAGTAGCACACATGCCCCCATCATTCTTGGGGACTTTAACTTTCATCTGGACATGGTCACTGCCCCTCACACCCAAAATCTTCTGACTCTTTTTTCGGATTTGGACCTTAGACAACAAATATTACAGCCAACTCATATTGGAGCACATGCATTAGACCTCGTTCTTTCGGCTTCCTCCTCATCGTTACAGCCAAATTCTACTTCTTTATATCCCTTACTATGGACTAATTACCTTTACCCTGGCTTCATCATTTCTATATAGTCCCTCTACCAGAAATCTACAGTTCTAGAGACCTTAGCCAACTTACTGCATGAGCCTTACTACCTAATGCTTCTTTAGATCTAGCTTCTTTTCAAAGCAAAATCAGGTCAAAGTTTGGAATACATCACTACGTGCATGATTGGATTTATTAGCCCTGGTCACAAAAACATCCATAAAGAGTACTAAACGACACAGTGAACCATGGTTTATGCAGACATTAATTACATCGACAGGCTGAGTGCAACTGGAGACATCTACCCTCCTCCAGCTCTTTAGCAAATTATAAAGACACAGCACGACCATACAAAATTGCTTTGCAAACTGCTAAGCAAACGTTCTACACTGCAAAAATTGTTAAAGCCACTAACCTTGCTGCACTATACCAAAAAATGAAAACACTGACAACTTTTAATACAGACAAACCAGCAAACACTAAACTGCCTTCAAATCAAGATCTGGCCCATTACTTTAGTCTTAAAGTCACCTCACTGTTGGCTAAATTACTTCCCACGGCAAAACAAACTTGTAATTAGCCAGACTCACGATCTTTGCTGCCATTAAGTACTGTTTCTGCATTTAATATTCCCACAGCATCTCAATTAAAAACTATAATTTCAGGGATGAACCTCACTACATTGCCACATGACCCCCATACCCTCAAATCTTCTAAAACAATTCCTTAGTCATCTCAGTCCTCATCTTCTATAAATGATCTCTACATCATTTTCATCTGGGATAGTTTCAGATGAATGGAAACTTGTGATTATTAGATCGAAACTGAAAGATAGCAGTAATTATCAACCAATTACTTATCTCCCATTTTGCATAAAAATTACCAAGAAACTTATTGTCAATCAACTTCAGGATTTTATGACTAAACCAATGCTCTTCATCCTAATCAAACAGGATTTTGTGCACACCAGAGCACTGAAACGGTTCTTCTGGGGGTTACGACTTATATTCATCGTCAACTGGAAACAAATAATTCCATAATATCTCTAGATCTATTGGCCGCATTCAATTTAGTAGATCACAACATTCTTCTGGATAGACTATATCATTTAGGAATTCATAAAACAGCCTTGGTTTCAATCATACTTATGGAACTACCTTTGCGAAGTTCAGTTTCAAAATGATAAATCCACACCTCTTCTACTGAAATCAGGGGTTCCATAGGGCTCCATTTTATCACCTATGCTATTTAATATCTTTATGGCACCTTTCTTGACCTTAGCTCAATCTTTAGGCTTCACAGCTTTTGTCTATGCGGATGACATTCAACTTTTACATCCCTTAGATCCTCACTGTTCCAATATGATTTCTGACATTAACTCTAAACTGATACAGATGGCAACGTGGCTTCATAGTAATAGGCTTATTCTAAACCCAGAAAAATCCAGATGTATCCTATTTTCATTCCACAAATACTGATGGGACACACCCTCTTATGCTTTCTTCAGTTCCGATCCCGCAACACTCCACAGTGAAGATTTTGGGAGTACTGTAACTCGCAGATGTGTCTTTTGCCTTGGAAAAATTAGATTAATAAAATATTTAATAGTCTAATCCACTCTTTTTTCATAACCCAATTCGATTATTGCAACATTCTCTACAACGGCCTTAATTAAAGAGATATTCGTCACTTACAACTTGTACAAAACATCACTATAAAACTGATCACAGGATCGAAAAAAATTGATCATGTACCACCACTTCTCAAGGAGGCACATTGGCTGCCAATACCACACAAAATTACCTACAAAACATTGCTATTGCTTCACAAAATCCTGATAGCGGTGAACCTCAATGTCTCTCCCGTGTTCTGACTCCCTTACAAACATTAAGCTCAACCACTCAGCTCCACCTAGTCGTCCGGCTTTTAAGGAAATATTCCATGAGCACACACAGTCAGCTATCTTTTCAGTACAAGGCCCCCAAAATTGGAGTAAGCTCCCAAAGTCAATGTGGGAACATATGATACTTCAAAAATTTAAAACTGACTTAAAAACGTTTCTCTTTCAGGATTCTTATGAATAAAATGTCTATTTTCTTATATATTTCCACTACTCATGATGTATTGTAAGCCACATTGAGCCTGCAAAGAGGTGGGAAAATGTGGGATACAAATGCAATAAAATAAATAAATAAATAAATAAATAAACAAAATAAATAAAATCTTTACACCTACATATCAGGCCTTCCCTTTACAGATAAGTCTGGATAACAGCCATCCTCCCCTTTTCTTTGTACTTTTCTTTGTTATCCTATCAATATTGTAGCTCTACCCCTTTATCCTTTTATATCAAGTCTAAGTTTCCCCCTCTCTGTTTCCTATTTCTTTTAGCTTGTAAGCCGCCTAGATGTAATTTAAAATGGGTGGGATAGTAAGCCCTCATTAAACTTGAACTTGAACAGGGTATGCCCCAAGGAAATGATTTTCAGTTATATTGGAAGGGAGAGGGGGAAGTTAGTGAGAGGGTGGTTAATGGGGGGTGGGGTGTTTAAATTATTGGTGTAATATGAACATTTGGATTACCAAAAGTTTTTGGTATGTCCTTTTTACAGTTCTTGTGTTACGTGATATATATAGACTACAATAAAAAAAGGCTTCAAACACACTTAAAAACATTCCTCTCAACAGCAGATCATGTCCCCAGATAATTGCCTGTGACTTGTGTTACATGCCCCTGATATGAAAAGCATTTAATGGAATGCCAAGTTCTGCTCTCAAGCTTTTCATGCAGCAGCAATGTGGAAGTGGTGTGAAAAAAATGTAGAGCTGAGTGCATAGTGCATAGCGGGACTTTGCTGGTTTTTGTGGCCACAGTTAGAACACCTGTACACTCCTGAGCAAAACAGTACATGCATTGCAGAAGCCCTCGTTTGGGGGATGGATTTCTTCAGCTTTAAACAGTAAGAATCAATATTGAAAAGTGAACAAAACACGAAGGCTCAAGTAATGGCACAAGTTGTGATCTGCTATAAAAAACTTTTATTCATTCGAGATAGATGTGCAATTTCCAAACTGAAAAGAAGCATACATTCAACGCGCAGTGAGTATAAAAAATGGCCATGATTAAGAGTGGAAGCTTTGGCTTGTTCACTTTTGAAGCTGGGGGATCCAGTCTGGTAGCTCGGCATGTAGAGCTGTGCACTGCCATGCTGAAGGTCTTGGTTCAGTGCCCAGCAGTGGCGTAGCAACAGGTGGGCCTGGGTGGGCTGGAGCCCACCCACTTTGGACTCAGGCCCACCCAAAATTGTGACACTCTTGCTGTGGCTGGTGGGGATCCCCAAACCTTGCCAGCTGAAGATTTTCTTTCCTTGGGCAGTCAGCGCTCTTCCAAATATCAGCCAGCAGAACTTGCCTTGAGCTGACACTGAGACCGGCCCTTCTGTACATGCTCATTTTTCGCACATGCAAAAGCACTGAGCATGCACGGCCTGCCGGCAACAGCATCAGTTTGAGGCAAGTGCTGCCAGCTGCTGTTTGGAAGAGTGCTGGTTGCTCGAGGAGGAGGAAGAGGAGGAAATCTTCTGCTGACAGGGTTTGGGGATCCCCGCCAGCTCAAGTATTTAATATTTGGGGTTTGTGGGCAGGGAGGGATGGAAATAGGAGCAAACCGGAGGGGGACTGGGGGGGATAAATTCCATGCCCACACAACTTGGGGCTCAGGCCCACCCAAATTTGGCCATCTGGCTACACTCCTGGTTCCCAGGTTTCTGCTGTTAGCTAGGACATGGGATGCTGGAGAGACAGGGCTCACAGACTCTGGGAGGAGGGAGTCATTGTGGACTGGCAAAAATCAGTGGCCAGATTTACAGCCCACAATTAAAGGTTCAGGAAGGAGTCCTGGTGGGTGAATCCTTTAAGCCAGCTCCTTTTGATTGTGTGGATGCCAAAAAAATAACAGATAGAAACTGCCAGGCTCTAAGATATGTAAAACCAACCAAACGCAAATAAAAAAAAAATAAAAGGGGGGCACCTCAAAGAAATGTGGATGATTTACCTACTTGTCTTTATGCCTGTTATTCAGAGGCCCTATTTCAGTCAATAGACCCAGTGAATGTGCAGTGTTAAACTTAGAACAGATAACTTATACAATCCACAAGGAGGGTTATTTTATAACAAGTTGTCTAGATTGAGAGGGCAAGATATTGCCTATTTTATAACGACACACAGGCGTCTTTATAAAACACCAGAACAAAGCCTGCAGACGTTGCACCTAAAATGAGCCTATGGATATTTATGCCTGCTCAAAAGCAGATATAAATGGTTACGTGAATCTGCCTGTTTATGAAGTACATGTGCAAACTGCAATTCTGTCCATGTTCTGCCTAAAACCCAGCCCTGAACATGCTTACAGCTGGGTCATGCATGTTCTTTTCCATGTGGGATACGTTTATAAGAAGCATTTTACACATGTATACAATTGCATGCACAAAAATGCCTTTATAGAATTACCAATCCAAGTAAAGACACCAGAAAAAGGTAACTCAAATACTACTAAGTCGTCAGAACATTTCAGCAACTAGACTGAAAGTTATAATCACTGGCTATAAAAACTTCAAAACTTCATTATATCATTCAAATAACCATCTCAATAATATTCAATTGTGTCTGCAAAAACCCCATTTCAGCAACTGCTGCCTCAGGGAAATTAGGAGCAAAGTTATCAAAGTGGGCTACTGGTAAGACATATTGGCCCTTATTCTATAAAGTTTATGCTCCTAAATTTAGGGTCCTAAAATTTACACTCCTAAATTTATGCTCTTTAATTACAAGTATAATCTATGCTCCTATATACATTTAGGAGCATAAATCACGTCCCTAAACTTAAAAGCGTTAATTTTGGAGAATACATTATGCTCATAAATTTAGGAATGCAAATTTTAGGAGCATGAACTTTGTAGAATAAGGCCCATTATTTTACTGTTAACTCCAGTTATTAGTAACTAGTTCTTATCGCATATAATGGGTCCTGTGCTAAAACAGGACAAGTTAGTAGTAAAATAACTTGTCTTAATGGTAGCCCACATTGATAACTTCCCCCCTAAATGTTCAAAAGCCAATAGTTGAACTATCCACAGTCTAGCCCAGTGGTTCTCAAACCAAGTCCCAGAGGCACCCCAGCCAGTCAGGTTTTCAGGATATCCACAATGAATATTCATGAGAGAAATTTGCATACCAAGGATGTAGTGCGTGCAAATCTCTCTCTTGAATATTCATTGTGGATATCCTGAAAACCTGACTGGCTGGGGTGCCTCTGGGACTTGGTTTGAGAACCACTGGGCTAGACTGTGGATAGTTCAACTATTGGCTTTTGAACATTTAGGGGGGAAGTTATCAATGTGGGCTACCATTAAGACAAGTTATTTTACTACTAACTTGTCCTGTTTTAGCACAGGACCCATTATATGCGATAAGAATTGCCGCACGTCCATTTTTGGGTCTGAGACTGTACCACCAGCCATAGACCTAGTGGTAAAGAATCTGGGCGGTAATGACCTACGCATGTCAAATGCAACTTGGCGCACGTCCGTTACGCGTGCCAGAAAATACAAAAATATTTTTCAGACACGTGTAGCAGACGCGCACCAAAATTGAAATTACCACAAGGGCCACACGGTAACCGGGTGGTAACTCCAATTTGGCGTGCATTTGGCACGCATAGGCGCCTACCCGGCTTAGTAAAAGGGGCCCTAAGTGCAATACTTGCAAAAACTATTGTAATCAATCATCAGGCAGATTGTTTTTTCCAAGTCTCAGTGCTACAGCTCAAATATGGCGTCATATGAAGTCAGGACACCAAAGCTCTCCTCCTGTATAATATTATTAAAATAAAGTTGATTGCTATCAACAGTATTGTTTGATTTTCAGCTAGTTTTTGTTGTTTAAATACGTTATTTTTGCTGAAATTTCCCTTGTGAATATTTTGGTGCTCTTCTGAATTAGTCACATCTTTGAAAGAGCAACATTCTAAGTCACGCTCCCCTTCAATCTAAACACCTCAAATGAATTTAACTGAAAATTTCATCAGCATTCCAAGCGTAGAAAACTTTACCATGATCACCCCAACATGTATTCTTTGGTACCTTATCTATCACACTACAGCGCAAATTACAAAATCAATGTCTCATACTCCTCTTTATTAAGGCAATACTTATCTTCTACCAGGCTAACTTTTAATTTTACCTACATACATCATACTGCAAGGACAATAAATAATGATGGCTATTTTAGAAGAGCCACTTGTGTTTTTGACGTTCATAAACTGGCACTTGGACATCTAGCCAGTGGCGTTCCTAGAGGGGCTGACACCCGGGGCGGATCGCCGATGCGCCCCGCCCCCCCCGGTGCAGCGCGACTCCCCCCGGTGAAAGGACACCCCCCCACCCCAGCGAAAGAACTCCCCCGAGTGCACGCTGCTGGGGGGGGGGAGTGCCGCGTGCCAGTCAGCGTCGTTCATTTCCATGCTCCCTCTGCCCCGGAACAGGTTACTTCCTGTTCCGGGGCAGAGGGAGCATGGAAACGAACGACACTGACTGGTGCGCGGCACCCCCCCAGCGGCGTGTACCCAGGGCGGACCGCCCCCACCGCCCCCCCTTGGTACGCCACTGCATCTAGCATGCATAGATGTTTATGCTCCTGGTTGCCCCGTTGATATTTCGGACATTTATTTTTCTAAAACGGATGTTCATGCTGCATGTCACTAGCATATAAACATCTATTTCACCATATATTTTAGTACAGGCTCTATGTTGGCAAATCCTGTTCTAAGAAACTAGCGGAACTTCAGACATCCCAACTTGAACATCCAAATTCTGATTTGAATGCCCTTTCTAAAATGTTGCTCCGTGTATACTACATCTGATCGAATAAAGGAGATGGTCTGTCATAACTTGTAAATCTTATTGACCATTGGGTTTATAATGCTCTCTCCCAGCAGTGTGATTTCACATGCTTTACATTTAAAATAATGACTATGTAAGTGCTGGTGTGGTTGGTCTGTTCCTGGCCAGTTGGGGTTTCAGGATATCCGTAATGAATATGTATGAGAGAGATCTGTATATCACGAAGGCATAGCATGCAAATCTATCTCATGCATACTCATTGTGAATATCCTGAAAATTCGACTGGCCAAATGGTCCCTGAGGACTGGTTATAGATACTTTCCTATTTGGTTTTGCAATTCTTTTCTGATCATTTTATTCACATTTTTAATTTTAATACATTGCTGTGATCTGCATAAGCCAAGCTATATATCAAGTTTTAATAAACCTAAATATAAAATGACCCATGCCACTTTCCATATTGACTCTTGATTTCAGTTCTGAAGCTACAAAGTCTACTCGTCTTTAGATTCCTATCTTGAGTGCATGCAACCCATAATTTACTCTCAGAAAAGCATTGTACTGAAAGCACCGACCAATGTTTCCTTAAAGTTAAGGGGCCCTTTGACTAAGCCGCGTAGGCGTCTACAAATGCCCGCCGCATGTCAATTCGGAGTTACTGCCTGGCTACCATGTGGTCCTTGTGGTAATTTAATTTTTGACATGCGTCTGCTACGCGCAACGGAAAATAATCTTTATTTTCTGGCACGCGGTAGAAACCAGGCGGTAATTGTCATTCTACGCACGTAGATGATTACCGCACGATTAGCGTGTGAGACCTTACCGCTAAGTCAATGGCTGGTGGTAAGGTCTCAGACCCAAAATGGACTTGCGCCAATTTTTATTTTGCCAGACGTCCATTTTCGGCAAATTTTTTTTTAAAAGGCATTTTTTTACACGCTCGCTGAAGAATGGATCTGCGCAAGCCCAAAACATGCGCCTACACTAACACAGCCCATTTTCAGTGCACCTTAGTAAAAGGGCCCCTAAGTGAATTTTTTGTGAAATTATTGCACATACACAACACTAAAAAATCTTCTCTCGTCACTTTGCTGTTCTTCTGTAAAAGCAAATCACGATCATCATCAAGTGCTCAAGATAGGCCTTTTTAAGCACATCAGTTGAATAACCTTAATCCTTTGGCACATACCTTAAATCACTCAATTATAGGACATATCCTTCTATACCAAAAAAAAACTGAGCTAACTGGTATTGTAGTGTAACAAAATGTTTCTGCCCTTTGGTTTGGAAAATATCATTTGCAAACACAATTGCACATTATTGAAATAAGTAAAATGGTTGTCTGAATGCTTTAATGATGAGTTTTTATGACCAGTGATTATAACTTTCAGCCCTAAAAGCTATTCAGCTAGTGGTCCAAAAAATTTCTGAGGTCTTTTCTCTTCTTATTTCTTCTGTACTTTCTTTTGTATGAAGTTAGACAGATTATTTAAAAATATTAGTTTATAAAATTTCCCCCAGCCAGAGTGGCTAAAGTTTTGTTGCTATCCAGATCTATACAGACCCTACTCCTGGCCTGTCTAATTTGTCCAGACATCAAGTTATCCCATCAGAATTTATCCATTAGCTGGCACAAAATTAAAAAAAATAATTAAAAAAACCCCCCAACAGTACATATAAGGTTGTCACTTGATGCTGATGAAGTTCAAACACACAAGCAAAAACTGAGGAGGGACTGATGAAAGGGAAATTTGGAGGAATTATTTTTAAAAAGGGAAATTTGGAAGAAATGTTTTTAACCTCTCAGGAAAGACTGTCTTGTTAAATTACATGTGCCGAATCTGAGAGTTGTAGCTAGTTTTGCAGTAATGGACCACAATTTAAATGTTAGCTCTGCAACTTCCACGTAGACAAAGTTTTCAAAGGGCTGACAAAGGGGCCATTTTACTAAGCAGCGCTAAAAAGTGGCCTGTGCTTTAGCATGTGGGTTTCCCACACACTGAAGTCACTTTTAGCCTGGCAGTAAAATGGCTGCAATTTCTATTTTCCTCTTAATAGCCACACATTAATTTCCCAATTATCCCCAGATTCTATATAGCGTGCCTAGAGTTACGCACGGTTCTGCATATAAATCTAGGCATATTCCATAACTACACAAGTAGATTAATTGTTTTAACAAGCTGTTAAGCATTGTTAACAGGTCTTAACAAGCAATAACAAGCACTAATTGGCGAAAATTAGAATTTATGTGTGTACATTCTAAGTGTGTTCTGTACTGTGCCTAAACTCTAATATATACAGGCAAAAAGGGGTGTGGTTAAGGGGGCGTGGAAATGGGCATTTTGTGGGCGGTTCGAAATCTATGTTTGTTGTTATAAAATATGGGCCAGTGCATGTAAAACTATGCGCAGGGATTTACGCCAACTTTTCACTGGTGTAAATGAACACATGTAGCTTTAGTCACATAAACTATGCCTAAGCATATTCTAAATACCGTGCATAGATTTACGAGCGGTATTTAAAATACGCTTAGGCGTGATTGCATAACACGCATTAATTTTAGGCGCCATATATAGAATTGGGCCCTTAGTGTGTGGCAGGGGCGTAGCCAGACTTTGGTGGGAGGGGAGTCCAGAGCCCGAGGTGAGGGGGCACATTTTAGCCCCCCCCTGGCGCCGCCAACCCCCCCATCGCCATTGCCAACCCCAACCTCCCCGCCACCACTGCCACCACCAACTTTGACCCCCCCCTGCCGACGACCCTCTCGACCCCCTCCCACTGCCAACCCTCCCCCAATGCCGCCGTCGTTTTGCTGGTGGGGGACCCCAACCCCCGCCAGCCGAGGTCCTCTTCTTCTCGCGCAAGGCTTCGTTCTGTTTCTGACGTCCTGCGTTAGTGTTTACTGCCACTTTGTAAAAGGGCCCCTTAACCACTTATCATTTGTACTGATAGAGTTCAGCACCCAAACAACTAGCTTCAGCCACCGGAACTTCATTTTGTGATAGACAACATGGATCCGAACAAGTTATTTCCAGTCTCTATTGTGCAGGCAGAATTTAATAATTTGCAACTGTTTCTTTCTTTCTGCTTTTTTTTTTTAATAGAAATCCCCTGTGAGCAAGATAGATAATACTGACATTTTTTTTAGTCTGTGGAATAACATCCTCTGAGCTATATAACTGTATTGAGAAACACAGTTTTAAAATCATCCTGTCATATATGTTCCAGAGAAAAGGGTTGGCTAATTATCTACCACTAGCTGAAAGCTGCCAGATACTCTGCCTCTTCTCGGTCTCTGCTTATCTCACCAAGAACTATCAGGCCTGAAGCATCAACTGCAGATGAAACTGAAGCTAACACTTCGGCTCTTTAGTTTGCAATACATAAACAGACATTGAGGGGTCCTTTTACTAAGCTGCAGGAAAAGGGTCCTCTGGTAGCGGTGGGGGCCATTTTTCCCGTGCACCAGGGCCCTTTTTACTGCATTGGATAAAAAATGGCCATTTGGCAAGATAACTCTTACTCTGTGGTCATGCAGTGACCAACACTTACCGCTACCCAATGAGATGGCAGTAAGGGCTCCTACAGTAACCCAGTGGTATCCAGGCAGCGCACGGCAATGCCCAATTACTGCTGGGTTAGCGCTGCAATATAAAATATTTTTCTAGCACATCAGCAATGGCGAGCACTCAAGCCGGAACTACTGCCAGGCGCCAGCGGCTGCGCTGGGCCGGCGGTAGTCCTGAAAAAGCATGCAGTAAGCCCGTGTTGGGCCTACCGATGCTTTGTAAAAGGGCCCCTGAATATTTGAAAAGTAATTGTGTAGAAATGGCTCAAAGAAACTGCATGTGAGGACCACATGCCTTCAGCTTCAGAAGAAAACATCTAGAGGTTTGAATAAGGAAATAAAAAAACAAAATAGAAGCATACATACCCCCCACTATTCAGCACCATTTAACAGGCCAGGAATGGCTCCTGACCAGTTAAATAGCACTTAATCGTCTATCCGAGCATATTCAGCGAGAGATAGCCGGTTATCTCCTATTGAACATTCGCGGTCAGCCCTTAGAACTAGATTCTATACATCACACCTAAAAAGTTGGCACCGAAATGAAATACACCTAAGCGCATTCTGTACAGTATGCCTTAATTTAGGCGCACTTTATAGAATAAGCCTAAATTTCCGCGTAGTATATAGAATACGCTGAGCGGTCAAGACAGCTCCTAACTCTAGGTGCAGCCATTTACACCAAATAAAATTTGGTGTAAATACTGGCAGAGCAGGTGTATTCTACAACCCTGCACATAGTTTTCTGGAATGCCCCTGACCCAGCCATAGCCACGCCCCCTTTTTGGCAGTGTGCATTAGAATTTACACACACCGCTTTTCAGAATACACTTAGCGGGTGGTGCACGTAAAATCTAATTAGTGTCAAAATTAGTGCTGATAATTTCTTGTTAACGTCCAATTATCAGCACTGATTAGCTTGTTTACTAATTATGTTATGCACATTGTTATGGAATATGCTTCGATTTCCACATAGAAATCTAGGTGCAATTTATAGAATCCCGGAGTTATATCACATGATTTAACCGGCTATCTATGAATATTCAGCGCATTGCCGGCCACCCAAATAGCAGGCCTATCTTTGGCCACTATAAACTTAACCCACCAGCACTGAATATTGACTTGGTCAGTTAAGTTTAAACCGGCCAAAAATAAACCATATATTCAGTGCCAGACACTGGAAACGGCCCAGCATTGAATATCTGGCCTCACCGCTGACTACAGGAATTAGCTGGGCTACCTCCCATGGTCTGAATATTGGCCCCATAGAGAATAATAAGGTGACAGAAGGCCCATCCAGGGGCTAGTTTTCAAAATGCTAGTATTTTCTCTTTTTGAAAATTACCCCAGCTAAACCACCCGCACACATTTATAGCTGCTGAACTATGCAGGTAGTTGTTTGTTTGTTTTTCCAGGGAAATGTTACTTGCAGATTTTAATAAAAAAGTTTAAAACTATTTACATATAAATGAAACTGCTTGCTTGACCCGAGGAATACCTGTAAAAGCTGCAGGTAGAAGTATGTGTTTACCGGGATTGTGAGCAAAGTCTTACTGCAAACTGGAAGGGCAATTTAATAAAAAGATATTTCTGTGGGGTAGAGTGGAAATTGCTTCTAAAACTCCTCTCTTAGGGGCCCTTTTACTAAAGCTTAGCAAGCGCTAACAGAATAGCATGCGCTAAATGCCCATTTTATACCTATAGGCTTCTTGATTTGATTTATTAACACTTAGGCCCCCTTTTACTAAGCCGCGTAGGTGCCTACATGTGCCCAATGCACGCCAAAATGGACTTACCGCCCGACTATCGAGTGGCTCTTGCAGTAATTTCATTTTTGGCATATGTCCACTACGCACACCTGAAAATAATTTTTATTTTCAGACACGCGTAGTGGACGTGCGCCAAGTGGCCAAGTGGTCTTTACCGCCCAAATTCTTTACCGCTAGGTCTATGGCTGGCGGTAAGGTCACAGACCCAAAATGGACACGCAGTAATTTTGATTTTGCTGCACGTCCATTTTCGGGAAAAAAAGAGGGCTTTTTTACAGGCGCGCTGAAAAATGATTCTGTGCGTGCCCAAAACCTGCGCCTACACTATCGCAAGCCACTTTTCAGCGCGCCTTTGTAAAAGGACCCCTTAATTAAGGGAAAATTAGGTTCTTACCATGATAATTTTCTTTCCTTTAGTCATAGCAGATGAAGCCATTATGTATGGGTTGTGTCCATCAATCAGCAGGGGGAGATGAGCACTCAATTTTTCACAATGCCTCATGGCCAGCTAGCTCCACTGCCTCTTCAGTATTTGAAGCTTCCAAAGCAGTATGGCAAACCGCAATGGGAATAACATGAACTTTCCTCACAGAGAACGACGGCCCCTTAACAAGGGCATAAACTCCAAAAAAGGAGGGAATGAACTCATCCTCCTGGAGGGAATAAACTCGTACTCCACTTTGTATAAACGGAGGGAATATTTGCATCCTCCTGGAAGGAATAAACTCATCCTCCCAAACCATGAACTGGAGGGAATGAACTCATCCTCCTATAACTGTAACAAGAATCCTGAAGACTGTTTTCCGACTCCCCAAGGAAAGAATATAACTTCAGGAAACAAGAACAGCACCTAAAATCAGAATCACTGCAATACAGACAATCATACAGGGAGGGCTCATGGCTTCATCTGCAATGACTAAAGGAAAGAAAATTATCATGGTAAGAACCTAATTTTCCCTTCCTTGTCATCAAGAAGATGAAGCCATTATTTATGGGATGTAACAAAGCAATCCCTAAATAGGGTGGGAACAAGCCACACCACGCGCTAGCACCTGTGCTCCAAAAAGTGCATCCCTCCTGGCAGCCACATCCAGCCTGTAATGTCGGGCGAAAGAGAGCTTAGAAGCCCATGTTGCAGCACTGCAAATCTCATGAAGAGATAGTGCTCCAGTTTCCGCCCAGGAAGAGGAAATCGCTCTTGTGGAATGTGCCTTAAAGGCTTCAGGCGGAGCCCGGCCAGACAGCAGATATGCTGAAAAGATAGCTTCTTTGAGCCAACGGGCAATAGTGGCTTTAGACGCTGAAGCCCCTCTGCGAGGACCTGCAAACAGCACAAAAAGATGATCAGAGGTCCTGAAAGAATTTGTAATTCGCAGATACTGCAACAGAGTCCTGCGCACATCCAAAAGGTGCAACTGCCCAAATGAATCTGGAAACTCCTCCTCAACAAAGGAGGGAAGAAAAACAGGCTGGTTTAGGTGAAACGCTGAAACCACCTTAGGCATGAAGGAAGGCACGGTCCGAACCGTGACCCCTGACTCTGAGAATTGCAGAAAAGGGTCTCTACAGGACAGCGCCTGGAGCTCTGACACCCGTCTCGCCGAGGTAATGGCCACTAAAAAGACGGCCTTCAGTGTCAAATCTTTCTCTGAAGCACGCCGAAGCGGTTCAAAGGGAGCCCCCTGAAGGGCCTTCAATACTAACCCCAGGTTCCAAGCTGGACAAGGTGCCCGCACGGGAGGACGGAGCCAAAGCACCCCTCTAAGAAACCGAGCCACATCTGGATGAGCCGCTAAGGATACGCCTTCAACCTTGCACGCAGGGAGGCCAATGCTGCCACTTGCACCCGCAGGGAATTATAGGCCAAGCCTTTGTGTACACCATCCTGCAAAAAGTCCAGAATCAGCAAGACAGGAGCCTGCAACGGAGAAAACGCTCTTGAAACACACCAGACTTCAAACTGGCGCCAAATCCTGGCATAAGCCACGGAAGTGGAGCGCTTACGGGCCTGCAGGAGAGTGGAAATTACCTTATTTGAGTAGCCTTTATCTCTCAATTGTGCCCTCTCAATCGCCATGCCATAAGACCAAAGCGGCAGGCGTCCTCCATGGTCACCGGCCCCTGTGCGGAACCAGAGGGAATGGAAAGGGAGCTTCCAACAGCATCTGTCGGAGGTCCGCATACCAAGGCATCCTGGGCCAATCCGGGGCAATGAGCACCACTTCTCCTGGATGCAGCTGAATCCGCAGGAGCACTCGCCCTATCAAGGGCCACGGAGGGAAGACATACAGCAAGCCCAGGGGCCAGGGTCGAGCCAAGGCATCCAACCCAGCAGAGCGAGGATCCCTCCGTCTGCTGAAGAAGCACAGGACTTTGTCATTGGAACTGGTTGCCATAAGATCCATCACTGGCTTGCCCCATTTGGCACATATCTGCAGGAATACATCGTCTGCTAGTTCCCACTCCGCTGGATCGATCTGATGCCTGCTTAGATAGTTGGCTTGCATGTTGCTCTGACCTGCAATGTGAGCTGCTGACAGGGACTGTAGATGCAGCTCGGCCCAGTGGCAAATTTGTTTGGCCTGCGCGGCTAGAGCTCTGCACTGAGTGCCGCCTTGTCGATTTATGTAGGCCACTGCTGTCGTGTTGTCCGACATCACTCAGACAGCCAATCCTTCCAGGGTCACTTGAAAGGCCAGAAGAGCCAGAAACACCGCTTTCAACTCCAGGCGGATGATAGATCACTCCGACTCGTCGGGCGTCCACAGACCCTGGGCATGCTTCCCCTGGCAATGTGCGCCCCAGCCCTTCAGGCTGGCATCTGTCACCACTAGGCACCAATCGGGGAGTGCCAGCTGCATTCCCCGCCGCAACATGCTGTCCGAGAGCCACCATTCCATACTGAGGCGGGCCGCAGGGAGCCAAGAAAGTCTGCACTGATAATCCTGAGATACTGGAGACCATCATTGAAGTAGAGAATACTGTAGAGGTCCCAGGTGCACTCTCGCCCATGGCACCACTTCCAAGGTGGCCGTCATCGATCCCAACAGCTGGACAATGTCCCAAGCTCGCGGGCGGGGCATCCTCAGGAGCAGACGGACCTGATTCTAAAGCTTGCACCGTCTTTGCTTGGGAAGAAACACATAGCCCGAGGCTGTGTCGAACCTGGCCCCCAAATATTCTAGAGATTGCGAGGGGGTCAGGTAACGTTTGGTCATATTGACGACCCAGCCCAGAGATTGAAGGACTGAAACCACTCTGGCTGTAGCTAGATGACTCTCTTTTTCTGAGTCTGCTCTGATGAGCCAGTCGTCTAGGTACGGGTGAACCCGGATACCCTCTCGCCTGAGAAAGGCAGCTACTACCACCATTACCTTGGAGAAGGTTCGGGGAGCTGTGGTGAGGCCAAAAGGCAAGGCCCGAAACTGGAAATGTTTTCCCAACACCGCAAACCGCAGAAACTTCTGGTGCGGGGGCCAAATTGGTATGTGCAAGTAAGCTTCTTTAAGGTCCAGAGACGTGAGAAACTGTCCTGGCTGTACCGCCGCAATGACGGAGCGCAGGGTTTCCATGTGAAAATGCTGCACTCTTAAGGACTTGTTTAGCTCTTTTAAGTCCAGGATTGGGCGAAAAGACCCGCCTTTTCGTGGCACCACAAAGTAAATGGAGTAGCGGCCTAGACCTTGTTCGGCGGGAGGCAGCGGGGTCACAGCCCCTACCTGGCACAGACTGTGAAAAGTCTCCTCTACCGCCGCCCGTTTGGCGGCAGAACCGCATCGGGACTCCACAAACACGTCTCTCACTGGGGCATTGAATTCTATTCGGTATCCGTCTCTGATCAGGTCCAAGACCCACTGATCTGCGGAGATTTTGGCCCACTCCTCGAAAAAGAGGGAAAGTCTTCCTTCGATGACAGGAAACAAGGAGGGGGCCGGCGCACCATCATTGAGAGGATCTCCCCTGAACTCCAGGCCTTGAACCGGCACCTGCGGAACGTTTGTCCGAGCGAAAGGAGTTTCTCTGCTGAAAGCGGGCACGCAAAGTGAACCCAGCAGCACGCCCTGGGTGGTACCTTCTAGCTTCACGGAAGCGAGGTCTGTAAGAGGAGCGGACCGCCTGACCCTTAGAGGAAGGCTTCGGCCTATCTTCGGGCAAGCACTGAGGTTTGGAATCCCCCAGGCCTTTAACAATGTTTTCCAGCTCCTCACCAAACAGGAGAAAGCCTTGAAAGGGCAACTTCACCAACCTTTGCTTAGAGGCCATGTCCGCCGCCCAATGTCGTAGCCAAAGAGTGCGGCGAGCCACCACTGCTACAGCCATTTGTTTAGCCGAAGCTCTGACCATATCATAAAGGGCGTCAGCCAAAAAGGACAAGGCCGACTCCATCCGCGGAGCCACTTCAGATAAGGTCTCTGCTCCATCACCGGGCTGTTCTACTGCCTGCTGTAACCAAGCCAGGCAGGCTCTAGCAGCATAACAACTGCATGCAGACGCCCGAACAGTGAGACCTGCCAAATCCAAGGACCGCTTCAGAGCTGAATCAAGCCTGTGGTCTTGAATATCCTTCAGGGCCACACCTCCTTCAACAGGGAGGGTAGTTCTCTTTGTCACAGCCGTGACCAGGGCATCCACATTAAGCATTGCAAAGCGAGCCAAATGTTCCTCACTCAGAGGGTATAATTACCCCATAGCGCTGGCAACCTTCAAAGGTCCCTCGGGGTCAGCCCATTGAGCCGAAATAAGCTCTTGGATGGAGTCATGCAAAGGAAAGGCTCGAGCAGGCTTTCTGGTACTAGCCATCCTTGGATTAACAGAGGAGGCTGTGCCACTCCCAGGATCTTCAATCGAGAGGGCTTGTAAGGCATCTGAAATAAGCGCTGGCAGCTCCTCGCGGTGGAAAATCCTCACCACAGACGGATCATCAAGCTCCTGTGGCAATTCTGCACCCGACTCTGGCTCCTCAGCCCAAGAAGTTCTGCCAGACCCCTCAGAATCCTTATAGCCCAACTACGGGGGGGGGGGGGGGGGGGGGGGGGGGGGGAGAAAGGGGGGTGCGCCACACTCAGAAGGGGAATTAGCCCTTCTGCGTTTATCAGGAGGATAAGAAACAGGCAAAGCCAACTCCAAAAGGCCAGGATCCACCGGGGGGGGGGGGGCAGTCAGAGGGTCCGAAGAACCCTATAGAAGAGCTCTTTTAAGCATGTACGCCCTATGCAGCATTAAAACAAAATCAGGGGAGAAAACCGCTCCCTGACCGCCCGGATCCTGCCCAGGGCTATCAGTTCTATTATTAGCCTCACTCAGAGGACCCCCCCCCCCCCCCGGTTTCAGGGCTCTCCATTGCAACAGAGGCCACGCCATGTGGAAAATCCAAAATGGAGTCCGCTGCCAGCTCAGAGCGCCAAAGATCACCGCTCGCCATGCTTGGGCCGGCTCTACTGTCTGTACAGCACGAATTACAGAGCCCCGCTGCTGATTTGCGCTTGCCACATTTAGAACAGCGCTTTACAGTCTCCGCAGCCATCACCGAAAACGGCGGTAAAATTCAAAAATGGCGGTTCGCGCCTAAAACGCCCCGATCGCGGGCCCAACCTGGAGGAGTCAGAAAACACTCTTACCTCACTATACCGATTATCACAGCTCCGGTCCTGCAGAAGAATCTCAAGAAAAAAAACCTCTTTTCCAAGATCGCTGCGCTAAAGCGCGACGCAACTTTAATTATTATTATTTTTTTTTAATGCTGTGAGGAAAGCAGAGGCAAAAGAGGTAAATAAAAACACTCCAGAGGCTTAGATAAGTGGGAAAGGCAGGGAAAGGCGAACCAATGTGCCTGCATGCACTGAGTGGGAAAGGACAGGGAAAAGCAAGCTAATATGTCTACATCCACAGGGGCATGGGTAAGGCAAGGAAAGGGCTGACCTATGTGCCTTCAAAGTGAAGCTGCTATAGCCTCTAACACCCCGGCTAACAACTGGCAAGCCAGGAGCCACCCCCAGGCAGATTTTTGATGGAGCTCGAAGAAGCTGCAGCCACCCTGCTTGGGGAGATAGAGAATACTGAAGAGGCAGTGGAGCTAGCTGGCCATGAGGCACTGTGAAAAATTGAGTGATTTCTATCTCCCCCTGCTGGTTGATGGACACAACCCATACGTAATGGCTTCATCTGCTTGATGACAAGGAATCGCCTTTATCATTAAGACAGCAAAGTGATTACAAAAATTAATATAATGGAAGTAACTGGAAAGGAGCACCATAAATTAAGAGAACAGAGAAAATGATATAGAATAGAAGGTAGGTGGAGAGAGGGGAGACCAGAAGGCTAGTGGATTCTGCAGGAACTGTCCGGGCCTGGGCAAATAGAAGAGGCCTTTTCAAACAGGTGGGTCTTTAGGAGTGTCACCCTAAAGGGCACCACAGTGGATTTCACACAAAAGATCCCAGGTACACATCTCATCGTTACTCCCTTTTATTGTATTTTGAGCCCTCCAAAACACACCAAAAACCTATTATATCCAACTGTACACTACTACAATAGCCTTTATACCTGCAGATGCCACCTATATGTAGGTACAGTAGGTTTTTGGTTAGTTTTGTTGGGCTCACTCTTTCCACCCCTGGGGGCTCATTTTCAAAACACTTAGCCTTACAAAGTTCCATAGTAACCTATGGAACTTTGTAAGGCTAAGTGCTTTGAAAATACGCCTCGTTCAAGTGTACCAGTTAGAGTAGGATATGGGCCTATGTCCCCTTCTCTACAGTCCACTGCACTGACCACTAGGCTACTCAAGGAACCTGCTTGCTGCTCTAATAGGACTGGCCATAACATCTGAAGCTGTCATAGAGGCTGGTATGTACTGTTTCTTTCACATCTTTAGGGTGTAGGAGGTGGTCAGTGACCGCTGGTGGAGAGTAAGATGGGGTCATGCCTTAATCCCTCCAGTGGTTATCTCATCATTTAGGGCACCTTTTTGTGACTTAGGCATGATTGAAACAGGTCAAGACCAAACCATCTAACTTATAGCTCTGGACATTTTTGCTTTGTTCCAAATACCACTCCCAACATGTCCCCTTGTGATTTGGATGCACTGCAGAGAAAAACATCTCAAATCCGAGTTTTGAAAATAAATGTCCAAAAGGCACTTTATGCCATTTTTGAGACGTTTTTCTCTTTTGAAAATGAGCTCCTAAGTCTAATACACATCTCTAACCATTAAATTAAAGAAATTGGAGGCTCCCTGGTCCAGGCCAGTAAACAGAGCCAGTGACTCTTTCCTGGCACTCTCTATTAACCTATCCACTAATACCTCCCACCCATCTACTACCTGACACTCCAACCATCTAACTGCCTCCCATCCACCTAACTCGCCCATCTCTTTGATCTTTACTGAGGAGAGTGCAGGGGCCATACCCACACCAAAATCTTTGATGGTGAAGATTTGGAGCAACTGAAGCATATCACTGAAAGTCTAGAAGATCTCATCAAATTGACAAATTAAACAGCAACAATTACCAGGACCAGATGGTTATTTACCCCAGAGTTCTGAAAGAACTCAAACCTGAAAATGCTAACCTGATACTATTAGGGCTATTAGGGCTAAAAGAAACGCCTTCAGAAAATGGAAGAAGGAACCGTCTGAAAATAACAAGAAACAGCATAAGGAGTGTCAAAGCAAATGCAAGGCGCAGATTAAGAAGGCCAAGAGGGAGTATGAAAAAAAGATAGCATTAGAGGCAAAAAAACATAGTAAAATTTTTTTTCGGTATATTAAAAGCAGGAAGCCGGCAAAAGAATCGGTTGGGCCGCTGGATGACCGAGGGGTAAAAGGGGCGATCAAGGAAGACAAAGACGTAGCGGAGAGACTGAATGAATTCTTTGCTTCGGTCTTCACCGAGGAAGATTTGGGTGGGATACCGGTGTCGGAAATGGTATTTCAAGCGGACAAGTCGGAGAAACTTACTGACTTCACGGTAAACCTGGAGGACGTAATGGGGCAGTTCGGCAAACTGAAGAGTAGCAAATCTCCTGGACCAGATGGTATTCATCCTAGAGTACTGATAGAACTGAAAAACGAGCTTGCGGAGCTACTGCTAGTGATATGCAACTTATCCTTAAAATCGAGCGTGGTACCGGAAGATTGGAAGGTGGCCAATGTAACGCCCATTTTTAAAAAAGGCTCCAGGGGAGATCCGGGAAATTATAGACCGGTGAGTCTGACGTCGGTGCCGGGGAAAATGGTAGAGGCTATTATTAAAAACAAAATTACAGAGCACATCCGAGGACATGGATTACTGAGACCGAGTCAGCATGGCTTTTGTGTGGGGAAATCTTGCCTGACCAATTTACTTCAATTCTTTGAAGGAGTGAACAAACATGTGGACAAAGGGGAGTCGGTTGATATTGTGTATCTGGATTTTCAAAAGGCGTTTGACAAGGTGCCTCATGAAAGGCTACAGAGGAAATTGGAGGGTCATGGGATAGGAGGAAATGTCCTATTGTGGATTAAAAACTGGTTGAAGGATAGGAAACAGAGAGTGGGGTTAAATGGGCAGTATTCACAATGAAGAAGGGTAGTTAGTGGGGTTCCTCAGGGGTCCGTGCTAGGACCGCTGCTTTTTAATATATTTATAAATGATTTAGAGATGGGAGTAACTAGCGAGGTAATTAAATTTGCTGATGACACACAGTTATTCAAAGTCATTAAATCGCGACAGGATTGTGAAAAATTACAAGAGGACCTTACGAGACTGGGAGACTGGGCGGCTAAATGGCAGATGATGTTTAATGTGAGCAAGTGCAAGGTGATGCATGTGGGAAAAAAGAACCCGAATTATAGCTACGTCATGCAAGGTTCCATGTTAGGAGTTACGGACCAAGAAAGGGATCTGGGTGTCGTCGTCGATAACACACTGAAACCTTCTGCTCAGTGTGCTGCTGCGGCTAAGAAAGCGAATAGAATGTTGGGTATTATTAGGAAAGGTATGGAAAACAGGTGTGAGGATGTTATAATGCCGTATCGCTCCATGGTGCGACCGCACCTTGAGTATTGTGTTCAATTCTGGTCGCCGCATCTCAAGAAAGATATAGTAGAATTGGAAAAGGTGCAGCGAAGGGCGACTAAAATGATAGCAGGGATGGGACGACTTCCCTATGAACAAAGACTAAGGAGGCTAGGGCTATACAGCTTGGAGAAGAGACGGCTGAGGGGAGACACGATAGAGGTATATAAAATAATGAGTGGAGTGGAACAGGTGGATGTGAAGCGTCTGTTCATGCTTTCCAAAAATACTAGGACTAGGGGGCATGCGATGAAACTACAGTATAGTAAACTTAAAACAAATCGGAGAAAATTTTTCTTCACCCAACGTGTAATTAAACTCTGGAATTCGTTGCCGGAGAAAGTGGTGAAGGCGGTTAGCTTAGCAGAGTTTAAAAAGGGGTTGGACGGATTCCTAAAGGACAAGTCCATAAACCGCTACTAAACGGACTTGGAAAAATCCAAAATTCCAGGAATAACATGTATAGAATGTTTGTACGTTTGGGAAGCTTGCCAGGTGCCCTTGGCCTGGATTGGCCGCTGTCGTGGACAGGATGCTGGGCTCGATGGACCCTTGGTCTTTTCCCAGTATGGCATTACTTATGTACTTATGTACTTACAGTATATACTAATAATCTGTAACCTATCATGCAAAATGGCTACAATGCCTTAACACCAATTTTGAAAAACAGCTACAGGGATGATCCGGGGAAACTACAGACAGGTAAAACATTGGTTTACACTTTGAAATGGGCTTTGATTATTGTCCACCTCTAGGTGGGTAGAAGAATGTCACCAATGTATGTACTCAGGCTTTATCTGAGCAGTTGCGAAGGTGTTTTCGAAAAGGGATTATATCATGGGAGACAAATATGCCAAAAAAAAAACAGTTACCAAGTTGACCATTTTAATGGAAGAACAGAAGAGATGTGACTAGCATAACTATTATACTAAAAATTGAAGCGGAGGGGCTAATTCCTTTTTGACAGCCAGTTTGGTGAAACATGAATTCATATTGGGTCCCCATTTTCCTTGGAGTTTGATTCTCTGCATAATATAAGTTGAATTATTTTTGGAGTAATGAATGATATTTAAAATGAACAAGAAAATGAAAAATATAGCTTACTGCTTTTGAAAATGAGAAAGCTTTGAAAGGCTAGTAGACTCTGATGATCATATATATATATATATACAGTGCACTCCATTTAAGTACACATCAGATAAGCGCATGCTCTGTTTAACTGCATGCCGTACTTCGGTCCCGTTTTTGGCGCCATCAATTTCTATGGGGACAAACTTCGGTTTAGCGCACCACTGATAAGTGCAAGATTTGCTTATATGCATGGTTTAAGACCGCTCCTCTGCAGGGAAGACTCCCCATAAGCGCGCACATGGAATATGGAAGCTGATTGGCGCGTGACAACCAATGAGATTTCAAATTTACCACCCCTTTAACTGCCACAGGCAGAATAAGCGAAGAATGTTGTTAGAGTGTACACTGGAGTCGTCATCCTCATCGCGGTGGAACTGTAAGACTTTATCACTGGCTGAACGAATAGAAGTTCTTAAAAAATTAGAAAACAAAGTCAAGCATCTATTGCTAAAGAATATGGTGTCAATCCCAGTCAAATTTCACATGTCCTGAAGCAGAAAGATCAGCTTCTGGAAGACTGGCAAAACAATACAAATCCACACAGGAAACGTAAAAGGGCGGGAAAAGCTGAGGAGGTAGAAGATGCTCTTCTTCGGTGGTTTTCTCGAGTCAGGAACAGACAGTTTCCTGTCAGTGGTCCACTGCTTATGAAGAAAGCTAACCAGCTAGCTGATAGTCTTGGACTAACTGAATTCAAAGCCACTGTTGGATGGTTGGAAAGATGGAAGGAGAGGAACAACATAAAATTCAAGAAACAGCATGGTGATAAACAAGACACTGATGACTTTGCTGCTGAAAATTGGGTTGTTTCAGTTCTTCCTACCATCTTGAACGAGTTTGCACCTCATGACATTTTCAATGCTGATGAAAACAATCTCTACTTGCGAGCGATTCCTGATGGAACACTTGCATTCAAACATGCCGAAACTACTGGAGGTAAAACATTGGAGGACCGACTGACGATCCTCCTTTGTTGCAATATGGATAGGAGTGAGAAGTTGGAACCCCTCGTCACTGGAAAGAGCAAACAACCCCGTTGCTTCAAGAAAGTTAAGCGACTTCCTGTGTCATACGAGGCTAACGCAAATTCATGAATGACTGGGGAAATTTGGAAGCAGCGGCTAAAGAAGTTAGACACTAGAATGCGGGCACAAAAGTGTCAGATTTTGTTGCTTTGTGATAATTGTGCTGCACAGAGGGATGATGTCAGGCTGTCTAAGGTCAAGGTGGTCTTCCTGCCACCAAACACTACCTCTCTGATCCAACCTATGGATCAGGGCATAATAGCCAATTTCAAACAACATTATCAGGCTCTTGTGCTACGTCGTCTGATGAGCGTTATGGATGACCAGACTGGCAAGGATAAATGTGCTGTTGAACTGGCTTGTAATCTATCACTGTTGGATTCCCTACATATGCAGAAAGAAGCCTGGAATCATATTACACAGGCAACCATTGTAAACTGCTACAAGTGGGCAAGCTTTGTTAAGGATGTGGAGAGGGATGAAACAGATGCAGCTGTTGCAAATGCATCAGATGAACAGGTTATTGACATCCCAGCTGGTGTTACTGAAGAGGAGTTTCATCGCTACGTAGCTGTTGATTACGATCAACAAACAACTGACAACAGCTTGATGTCGAGATATGCGCCTACACGCAGGCAACAATGGCTGATGATGAAACAGATGATGAAATGAGCAGCGAGGTACATGCTGATGAAATTCAACAACCTCCTCCTGTCACTTTTGCAAGAGCGCTGGAGAGTCTCAACACCGTGCGGGCCTATCTGGAGGCCACTGGATGTCAGTGCTATGACAGTTTTTACCATCTGGCAGACGTAGTCTATGGAACTCACAGACCCATTAGTGTACAGAGGACTATAATTGATTACTTCAAGTAAGCCTAACATCAGTTAACGGAGACTGTATACTGTACGTATGTTTATCAGATGTCAAGCTTCTCTGGATCACAACGGTTAAGTGCATGCTCCAGTTAACTGCATGCATTTCTTTGGTCCCTATATGTATATATATATATATACATACATAGATACTTACATAGAATGCTTTCAAATGCAACTTTATTAGTTTGACGTGGAATGTACGTATAGATATTGATAGCGGACATTGTTTTAATCCCATTCTGAGTTTATGATCGTGTCAATGTGAATACCATAAAAAACATACATACATACATTTGTGTAAGTGCTTTTTGCTGTGGTAATAAAGAAAAATTACTTATTAAGTAATCAAAACTACCTATTGGCCATGGCTGTGATTCTTGCTTCAGTAAGGGATTATTTTATAACAGTCCACATAAATGAGATGGCAATTACGCACATCACTTATGCTAACATAAATTTGCTTTGTGAAAATTTTCCCACCAAAACTACCCATACTGTAACACATCACTACACGTGGAAAGGCTACTTATTACTTTTGTAACGTGTCCTTGTTACTGAGTGGAATTACCCTCAGAAGAACCCTGTCACAGTCAATGTTCAGTGTTTAAACCCTTTACTTAGTATTTTATTAAGGCAATTTCTAACATGCAACCACTTTTATGAGAGCAGACCTTCTCACAATAAAGCAAATTGTTTACTGAACAAAAATGATAGCAATAAAATCTGGCTCAAATATTAAACAAGAATTCTGTAACGTTCCCATTATTTTCCAAGTAGCCAATTACTACTGAAACTTTCTTTTTCAGAATTTTAAACAATGCTTCTAATCAACCGAGGGGTCCTTTTACTAAGCTGTGGGAAAAGGGCCCTGTGGTAGTGGCAGGAGTCGTTTTTGACGCGCCCCAGGGCCCTTTTTACCACAGCAGGTAAAAAGCCCCTAAAAGATAACTCTTACCACATGGCCATGCAGGGGGAGCACTTATCGCCACCCATTGAGGTGGCGGTATGGGCTCCCATGGTAACCCAGCGGAAACCAGGCAGCACATGGCGATGCCCTATTACCGCCGGGTTAGCGCCATGCTATAAAAATTTCTTCCGGAAATGGCATGCACTCGAGGCAGAACTACCGCTAGTGACCGCATTAGACTAGCAGTAGTTCCGAGTTAGCATGCAGTAAGGCCACATTGGACTTACTGACGCTTTGTAAAAGGGCCCCTGAGAGAAGATAATTTCATAATCTGAAGTCTCATTTCTACAAGGTTCAAGAATAAAAAAAATCAGATAAGTATTAAACAGATTTAGGGGCCCTTTTACTAAGCTGCAGTAAAAAGTGGCCTGCAGTAGATTTGGTGCATGAAACAGGCGCTCGCTGGGCCACCATTTACCATGGCGGGAAAAAGGCCTTTTTAAAATGGGGCAATAAATGGCCGTGCACTAATATTAAAATTAGTGCACGGCTATTTACTGCCTGAGCCCTTACCGCTAGTAAGGGCAGTAGGCAGTATAGGCTCATGCCTAACCGCGTGGTAATCGGGCAGCGTGTTGCACTGTGGCCACGCTGCTGATTACCGCCGGGAACGCCCCTCACAGTAGAAAATAGAAAATTATTGTCTACCATGAGAATCTGCACACGCCAACTACGGAGCTACTGCCAGGCTCCCGTGCTATCCTAGTGGTAGGGCTGATTTAGCATATGCTACCCGCACGATACCCCTACCGTGCCTTTGTAAAAGGGCCCCTTAGTAAGTTTTTGTGTTCTTTTCTAAATCTCTTGTTTACCTTTAAATTTTAGTGTGCACACTATCCCCCCTGTTTCCTAAGCTGCGCTAGTGGCTGTCACACGGGCTGTGTCAGCATTAGCTCACTGGCAGCTGCTAGCGTGGCATAATAAACAGGGAGTATATTTTTATTTTGTTCACTCACTGAACTTGTTTTCCTTTCTTCCAGGCTTCTCTGTCTAGTATTGGCTAGCTTTATTGCACACCAGATCAGATCTTCTTTTCAGGTAAGTCTCCTCCTCATGTTCTGACTGCAACCCTACTCCTTAAACTTAAACAACTCAAAGTAGTTAAATTCTTTCTGAGTATTCCTATATCTCTGATAATTTCAGTTTTGTTTTAATCTCAGTTTTAGTTGTTATAATCAAACTTTCTTCCCTGCTCTATAAATGTCCCTGTCTAGCTTAAGGAAAAGAAATGATAATTGGTTTTCCTAATTAACCCTCTCATTTGATCACTCATACTCTCCAAACCCACTCATACCATCTATTCTCCTCATACATCAACTTCACCAATTAATAATCAGTTTACTGAAACCTCTGCAGGTATGCGGTAATTCCCCTTCTAAATAGAATAACTGTGCTGTGGTCTCTTTAATACCTCAGCACCAACAGCATCAGAGTTTTTAGTGCCAAGTTTTCAAGCAGCAACAGTGTACATGTGCCCCCTCATCCCACAGCTCATACGCTGGGACAGCAGAAAGGTGAGCAACCTTTCTGTAAGGTTCCTTCACTGCTTAAAGTATTTTAGCTAGTCTGTCCCTTTAAAAATATTTCTTTTACAAATACTTTGTGGTCAGGGTTCTCTCAGTTTATCCCCTGTCCCTGGTCAGCCCCAATAAGGACCTTCTGTGTGACAGAAATCCCCCAGAGGGTTTTAAAGTAGATAACTTTAAAACAAAATTTTCTCTTGAATGTGGATCTTATCAGAGCTTTGTTTTCTTAGACACACTCACTTGAGAGTCCACTAAGTCACCGCAGGGCTCTCCACTGTCACAGACAGCTCTGGCTGCTCTTCTCTGGCGTTTACCAGACAGGAAGTGCTAAACTGAACTTCATTCACACTCACACCAGTTCCTTGGTACCTCCTGTCAACCTCTGATATAATTACAATCAAAATAATTTTTTAGGCTTGACAGGAGACCTCAACTTGTACAAGTTGAGGTCTCCTGTCAAGCCTAAAAAATTCACTTACGGACAGATGATCAAAAGCCCTGCCCTGTTCCAAACAGCGCTCTAAAAATAGCGTTGGAATAGCGCGGGGCGTTATTAGACCTATGATCAGAGATAATGACATGCAAATTTAAGTACGCAATTATCTCTGATCATGTGGTAGAAGTGCAGGAGAATTGTGTCTGAGCATGCACTCAGCACAATCCTCCCGCACTTGTTTGACAGGTTTGGGCTGTCAAAAGCCCAGACCTGTCAAACACAGGGGCTGGAGGTCCATGGGACCACCAGACCCCAACTGCCCCTGCCCCGAGCAAGGCAAAACGGGGGCTGGAGGTCCGGTGGACCTCTGGTCCCCCCGACGACCCCCCCCAAGGTTCAAGGAGAGCTGGAGATCCAGTGGGTCTTCAGCCCCCCCCTAACTCCCCCAGCATTAGCAAGGGGTCCCTGGTGGTCCAGTGTCAATCCCCCTACCCTCCCATCCTCTACCTTGAGTTGGAGGAGGGAGGTAGCCTGCCTCCCTCCTCTTCCTTCGACGCCGCCTGCAAAATGGCGGTTCCCAGCCCTGCCCAGTGTATCCTGGGATGCGCTGGGCAGGGCTTCACACCATATAGCAGAGGCATAGCTACAGGTGGGCTTGGGTGGGCCTAGGCTCACCCAGTTTGGGTTCAGGCCCACCCAGCAGAGCACCTTCGTTTGAACGGCAGCAGAGGGAGTAGGCTGAGCTCCCCCGATCCTGCATCTGCCTCCCTCTGTCCCACTGCAGCACTTCCCAGACGCTACCTACCTACCGCCGCCACGATCCTCCCGTTTCAGCAGCAGCGCGGACCAGCGGTAGCGATTCATGCTGGTGCTGCTTCGTTCTAACCCGGAAGCATCTCCTCTGCAGCGTCCCGCCCCCATTATTACAACTTCCTGTTTCTGCTGGGGCAGGATGCGGGCGCTCGGCAGAGGAGACGCTTCTGGGTTAGAACGAAGCAGCAGCAGCAGCATGAATCGCTACCACTGCTGCTGAAATGGGAGGTACATGCAGGATCGTGGTGGTGGTAGGTAGGCAGCGTCTGGGAAGCGCTGCAGTGGGACAGAGGGAGGCAGATGCAGGATCGGAGCTCAGCCTTTTAAGGGTGGTGGCCCATTGAAGAGAGGGAGAGTTGGGGGGAGGTCTCCATAAGATAGATGCTGCATTGGGGGGGGGCATGAGGTGGAGAGGGGCAAGAGAGAGAGAAAATTGTGGGACATAGGGTAGAGAGGGGTAAGAAAGTTAAAAATCTTGCATGGGGAGGGGAGAGGGACAAGAGAGGGAGTAATGTTGGACATAGGGGGGTAGTGGGGAGGGAGAGATGGTAAATGTTGGACAGGGGGTGGTGAGGAGGAGAAGATAGATGGTGAAAAATTGGACATGATGATGGAGGGCAAGAAGAGATATTGTAGGGGGAAGCGAGAGATGTTGGATGAGGCACAAGGGAGGGGAGAGGCAGAAATGTTGGACATGGCACGGCAGTGGAAGGGAGGAAGAGAGAAAATGCTGCATGGGGGGAGGGGGGAAGAGAAGTGTTGGACCCATGGCACAAGAGAGGGAGAAATGGTAGAACGTGGGAGAGAGGGAGATATATTGGACCTGGGGGTGAATGAGAGGGAGAGAAAAACACAGGAGGTGGAGAGGGAAGAAAGGAGATGTTGGATTCAGGAGCAGAAGGGTGATGGAGAGATGCCGGACAGTGGGAGTGAGGGAAGAGAGAGGGAGAAATGTTGGAACATGGGGGAGAGGGCAGGAGGTAAGAGAGATGTAAGGCTACAAGAGTAGGGTGGGGAGAAAGAGGGAGCAGATGCTGGGCTACAAGGGTGGAGGGAAGGAAGATGGTGGAACCATGTGGGAGAGGCCAGGAAGGAGAGGAAGAGGGTGGCAAGGAAATAAATAAAAAGATAGTGATTACAGAGGATAGAAATATGGTAATGAAAGGGAATGGAGGGCTGAGGAAGGAGTGAGATGGGGAAATGGAAAAGCTAGTAGGTGAGCGAAAAAGATGAAAATCTGATAGGTAACTGTAAACTAAAAAGGAGAACAGTGAGAGGGTGAAATTTGAGTTGACAGCAAGGCAGAAAGAAGAAAAAAGAGAGGAAAGAGCTAAAAATAAGAAGTCAATATGTCAGAAGCATGTGTAGTGAAAGTAAAAGAAGACAAATGGACAGCAGCCGCTTGAAAGAGAATTAGAAGACGACAGACAGGAAAGCAGAAAAGAAGCTGCAACCAACATGATGGAAAAATACAATGTCCAGACCACAAAGGTAGAAAACAATGTATTTTGAATGTTTTAAATGGAATATGTTGGCTTTGGGGAATCTACATAGCAAATGTGTTTGTATCGTGTTCAGGAGAAAGGAAATGTATTTCTGTTTTTATTTCTCCAGTGTTGAAGTACATGCTAAGTTTAACTTTTTTGGGGTTCCGAGTTCAATTTTTGTCTAAATATTTTTATTTCTGATACGCGATCCCATGTTCTGTATTTGGTGAGGGTCTGTTGGTGTGACAGTAAAGGCAGGTTGGGAAATTGGAGGGAAGGCAGGGAGGAGAGGGGATCAGGGAGGGGGCCCTAGCATGTCTAACACCAGTTCTGACCCTTGCTGTATAGCTGGTAGGGATCCCAAGCCTCCCCAGCTGAGGACTTCCTCCAAAGACGGCCATAACTTCCTTCTACCAAGCTCTGCAGTCAGTGACAGCATACTTGAGTCACCGACAGCTAAGCACGCATAGGGTGCTGGCATCAGTGCCTTACGGATGTTGCTACTGCCTGTCAAGTTTGGTAAAAGGGAGTTCTGGCCACCTTCAGAGAAAGTCTTCAGCTGACAGAATTTGAGGATCCTTATTAGCTAATCTCTCTATATAAAAGGCAACCCCAACGTTCTGAAGCCTCCATGGAAGTTGAGGCGCCCGAGATATCCGGTGTGCCCTGGAGTGTCTGCACCGCCCTCGCGTCAAAACGTCATGACGTCGAGGGCGGAGCTATAACACTCGAGGGCCGAAACGCGACGCAAACCTCGAACAAGGCAAGTAGCTCGGAGGGACGGAGGGAGGGAGCCCCTTGCTAGCGCCCATTTCATTGCGCTCAGAAACGGGCATTTTTTCCTAGTGTATTTATATTTTGTGGTAGGGCAGGGCAGAGAAAATATTGTGCCCACCCACTTTGGGCTCAGGCCAATCCAAAATTGGCTGTCTGGCTACGCCACTGCCATATAGGCTAATGCTGGGGGGGGGGGGGGGGGGGGCTGGAGACCCACCAGATCTCCAGCCCTCCCTGAACTGCGTCGGGGGTGTCGGGGGGACTGGAGGAGGGGTTGGTTGGTCTTCCACTGGGCCACCAGGGACTTTTTAGAAATGCTGAGGGGAGTTAGGAGGGGCTGGAGACCCACCGGATCTCCAGCCCTACTTGAACCTGGGGGGGGGGGGCGTTGGTGGGACCGGAGGTCTGCCGGACCTCCAGCCCCCTGTCGCTGGGTGGGGGTCGTCAGTTCCTGGGGGGGGGGGGGGTTGCTGATCATTGGGGATGAATAGGCTTAGCATGCATTTTCATGCTATTTGCGCTGAGCGCTGTTTTGCATGCATTTGCATGATAGTTGCATTCAGAGCCCGCGAGCGCATTGTTTCATGCACTCGGGGACTCTGATCATGGGGCGGTAGCAAACGCAGGCACTAGTATGGTGCTAACAGCCTCTAGTGCTGACGTTTGCTTCTGATCATTCGTATGTTAGTTACTTCCAACTGCCAGCTTCAGCTTCAACAGTCATTTCCAATACTGTCCCTGGCAGTAGCAGGCATGAGGTAGCCTGTGACAAACTAACATTCTAAATTGCAGCAGCTTGCTTCCCAAGCCCTCTCCCTCTTTCTCTGCATAACAACTGACAGCAGAATCCACTTTTAAATAAATTAATTTCATTTCTCTTTCCTAGTCCCCACATTGTCACAATACACTGACTAAAATGTGACCACAATTTCTAATGAAATTTTACATGTGTGAATGCATAGGTAGTGGGATGGGGTGGGCCACTAGGGCCATGGCCTAACTAACCAATATTTGTCCAATACAGCATCAACTAGATAGCCTGGGGGTGATGATATTAAGAACATTTATGAGAATGGGACCCCTGAGGTATTAAGAATTAAATCTTAAACTGTGAAATAGGCTGAAACATGTAACAAACGCCTACTTGCTGAATTAGCAGTATTAAACCTGCTTTGAAAGTAATGTCCTGTCCAGATGCTGGAAGCTGTCGCTAAAAATAAGCATGTCTGTAGTAAATAGGAGAATAGGGAACCGAAAATGATATACCCTTAGTCTAAATATCCCCAGACCCCTGTTCATGCAAACATAATGGGCTTGATTCTATATATGACGCCGGAAAAATCCATGCGGAAAAAATTTAACATATAGTACGCCTAAATTTTATAGAATAGGCTTAAATTTCCACGCAGTATACAGAATACATCGAGTGACTTGCCACGTGACCAAATTTGGTTGTGTCCATTTAGTCCACATTTTACTAGGCTTAAATCCTGATGCCTAAATTAGGCGCAGATCAGGTGCATTCTATAATAATGTGCATATATTTTAGAAATGCCCATGCCCCGCCCATGGCCATGCCCCCTTTTTAACTATGTGATTTAAAATTTAGGTGCACCACATTGCAGAATACACTTAGCAAGTTGTGCACGTAAATCTTAATTAATGCCAATTAGTGCTGAGAATTGCTTTAACATCCAATTAACAGTGCTGATTAGCTAGTTAACCAATTAAGTTATGCGCATTGTTACAGAATATGCTTTGATTTCCACACGGAAATTAAGATACCATATATATAATCTGGGGGGGAATGCGGGCTAATTACAAAAAGAGTTCCTTATTCCTATAAATGTTAGATTTTTTTACTGGAACTGCTAGCAGTGTTGAACTTTGCCCTGAATCTCCACTGACCTAGGGTTACCATATTTTGTCCTCTGAAAAAGAGGACACATGTCACGCCCCTATCCGCCCACACCACACCCCCCTGCCCCGCCCACACTCGCCCCTTTCGGATCCTCGCCCCGCCCTTTCTCGCTCTCACCCCGCCCCCTGTCACATATTCCCCTCCCCCGGGTCACATATTCCCCTACCCTCCCCTTACTTACTATCTACTGCCCTGATGGTCTAGTGACCTCTTCGGGGCAGGAAAGACCCCCTCTTTCCTGCCCAGAGCACTGCCTTGCCCTGCATCGTTCTCGGTCTCGGCTCAGGATTCAAAATGGCCGCCGAGAGTTGAAGTCTCACAAGGCCACTTCAACTCTCAGCGGCCATTTTGATTCCCGAGCCGAGACTGAGAAGGATGCAGGGCAAGGCAGCCCTCCGGGCAGGAAAGAGGGGGCTCTTTCCTGCCCCAAAGAGGTCATTAGACCACCTGGGCAGATAATAAGTAAGGGGAGGGGAGGGGAGACCCACGGCGCCGCTCGCCTGCCCGCCCGCCCGTTTGTCCAAAAATCCGGACAAACAGGCGGACAGGCAAAACCCGCCGGACGCCCCGGACATGTCCTCAAAAAGAGGACATGTCCGGGGAAATCCAGACATATGGTAACCCTACACTGACCTGTTGATGGAAGCGAAACATAACTTGAATTTGTAATTGTCAGCATCTTATGTCTTATGGGTTATGATTTAAAACTGTTAACCTATGACTTAATGCTTTTCTAATAAAAGATGAAAGTGCCTTAGTTGGGGGGGGGGGGAGGGGAGACAGTCCAGTGCAGATTCACTGAGGCTGATATTCAGACTGCGGGATTTAGACTTGCTAACCCCCACGGTCAGCGCTGAGCCTGGATATTCAATGCTGGGCAGTTTCCGGTGACTGGCATTGAATATCTGATTTATTTTTAGCTGGTTAAAAGATAACTGGCTAAGTCAATATTCAGATTTAGCCGGTTATCTTTAACCCAGCCAAAGATATACCACGTTTTCACACGGCCATATAAGGCCACTAAACCGGCTTTAAAAATCAGCAGATAGCCAGTTATATCAGCTAATATAACCGGCTATCTGCTACCCGCTAACCAAAGATTTTCAGCAGGGGATAGCCGGTTATCCCCCCCCCCCCCCGAATATTGGCAGATAGTCGGTTAAGTGCTATTTAACCGGTCAGCAGCTGTTCTAGCCAGTTAAATAGCGCTGAATATCAGGCGGACTGTCTTTATCTGAACACTGGTTCTCTCTGCTGCAAAGGCCTTTGCAACAGTGGCGTAGCTACGTGGGGCCTGAGGGGGCCGGGGCCCCCGCAGATTCACCCCAGGACCCCCTCCCGGTGAACCCACCCCCGCTGCCGCCTACCTTTACTTTTGCTGGCAGGGGATCCCACTCCCCGCCAGCCGACGTCTTCTCAGTCCTTCCTGCTCTTCAATTTGTTTGCTGACGTCCTGCACGGAGTACAACGTGCAGGACGTCAGCAAACAAATTGAAGAGCAGGAAGCGACTGAGAAGAAGACGTCGGCTGGCGGGGAGTGGGATCCCCCGCCAGCAAAAGTAAAGGTAGGCTGCAGCGGCGGCGGGTTCGCGGCGGGAGGGGGGGCGGCAATGTCGGCGGTGGGGGGGCGGCGCCGGGGGGGAGGGCTAAAATGTGCCCCCTCCCCCCGGGCTCTGGACCCCTCCCCCACGGAAGGCTGGCTACGCCCCTGCTTTGCAATAATATTGAACATGACCATCACATGTACAGCAAAACAAAAATCTTCACATGCCAAAATAGCCGGAACTTACGTAATAGATAAAGCAACAGAATAGTGTAAGTTATGTGTATCCAGAGCCGTTGAGAAGGGGGGGGGGTGCAAAATTTCCCGGGCCTGGCCTTCAAGGGGGGGGGGGCCCAGCGCCAGAAGGCTTCTTCCTGCTTCTGGGTCTGTCTCTCCCCTGCTGCTCCTGTGTGCCAGGACCCAGATGATTGCATTAACATGATGAAGCTAAGTGGGTGGGGGTGGAACAAGCGTGTGTGGGGGGTGGGCGGAATGGCAGCCCAGGTGGGGGAGGGCGGTTTTGCCCCGGGGACGACTAAATTACAAGCGGACCAGGTGCATTCTATAACAACATGCCTGCCCTAGATTTTAGAATCGTCCATGATCATGCCCCCTTTTCAACTATGCTACTTAGAAACTACGCGCATAGCATTACAGATACGCTTAGACAGTTCTGTGTGTAAATTCTAATTAATGTCAATTAGTGTTAATAATTGCTTGTTAAGTGGCAATTATCAACGCTGATTGGCTTGTTAACTAATTAAGTTGCACACGCAAATCCAGAATACGACTGGATTCGTGCACACAACTTAAGTCGTGCTACACAGAATCCGGGGGATAATGCATGATAATGGTTGTACCATGTGCTAATTGTTAGTAACTGATCCCTTTAACCCTAGTATTACAACAACTTTTGGTCAGCTTAGGATTTGGCCTTTATCTTGGAAAGGATACGGGAAAAGATAGGATAATGCTGGGACTGTGCCTCCCTAATGAAAGCAAGACAAGAAGGCTATGAAGCAGAATATAACTAAGAATTTTAGGTTTTAGCCAATAAACAGCGACAGAACAGCCAAATTAAAAAACTTTAAAACAGGTGTTTATTTGTCAAACAATGGTAAAATCCCCATTTCTTGTAATACTCTACCACCCTTCCCCTGGCTTCTCTTGTATCCTCCAATCAGTTTTGTGCTCTTTTTACACTGCTAAGTGACACAAACATCTCTATTTCATTCCACCAGAAAAGGTCCCCTGGCAATAGTATGTGTAGCACAAAAACACCATTTGTACCTGAAAGAACCTCTAATTAGCTGAAAAATAATACACTTCAAACTTCAATTTATAATTCAGAAGCACTTACAAATACCTCAGTGTAAATAAACAGCCAAGGAAGCAGAGTAATAGATCTGAAGCCCTACTAACAATGTTGCTGCTACTGTTTGGCTCGTTTAGGGCCCTGTTTACTAACTAGCTTATTTTCGAAAGGGAAGGACGCCCATCTTCCAAAACAGATCGGGAGATGGGCGTCCTTCTCCCGAGGTCGACCAAATCGGCATAATCGAAAGCCGATTTTTTGCGTCCTTAACTGCTTTCGTCGCGGGGATGACCAAAGTTCACGGGGGCATGTCGGCAGTGTACCGAAGGCGGGACGGAGGTGTGGTTAAGAGATGGGCATCCTCGGCTGACAATGGAAAAAAGAAGGGTGTCCCTCACCAGCATTTGGTCAACTTTACTTGGTCCCTTTTTTTTCATGACCAAGCCTCGAAAAGGTGCCCGAACTGACCAGATGACCACCGGAGGGAATCAGGGATGACTTCCCCTTACTCCCCCAGTGTTCACCAACCCCCTCCCACCCTAAAAAACAAAACAAAACATTTTTTTCCAGCCTCCATGCTAGCCTCAAATGTCATACCCAGCTCCATCACAGCAGTAAGCAGGTCCCTGGAGCAGTTTTTAGTGGGTGCAGTGCACTTCAGGCAGGCGGACTCAGGCCCACCCCCACCCCCCACCTGTTAAACTTGTGGTGGTAAATGTGAGCCCTCCAAAACCCACCCGAAACCCACTGTACCCACATGTAGGTGCCCCCTTTTATCCCTAAGGGCTATGGTAGTGGTGTACAGTTTGGGGAGTGGGTTTTGGGGGGGTTGGGGGGCTCAGCACCCAAGGTAAGGGAGTTATGCACCTGGGAGCAATTTGTGAAGTCCACTGCAGTGCCCCCTAGGGTGCCCGGTTGGTATCATGGCATGTGAAGAGGACCAGTGCACTATGAATGCTGGCTCCTTCCACAACCAAATGGCTTGGATTTGGTCATTTCTGAGATGGGCGTCCTCGGTTTCCATTATGGCCGAAAACCAGGGACGACCATCTCTAAGGTTGACCTAAATGTTGAGATTTGGGCGCCCCCGACCGTATTATCGAAACGAAAGATGGACGTCCATCTTGTTTCGATAATACGGATTTCTCTGCCCCTTCGCCGGAACGTCCTTAGAGATGGACGCCTTTAGAGATGGTCGTCCCCGTTCGATTATGCCCCTCCATGCCGCGTTATAGGCACGTTAACATTTTTAATGCGCATTAACCATGTACACGTGTTAACTGTGTACGTGCCTACAATATCCCGATAGGCACCTTCACAGTTAGCGCACGCGCTAATTGAAGGCACCTTAAAAATGCTAACGCACCTTAGTAAACAGGGCCCTTATTCATAAAAAACAATGACATAACACCACTCTGGAAGTCAGACACAGGGAGTTAACTCTGTATTGAGTTTCTCTGGTCAATTTACTCAGGAAAAATGCTTTGTGCATTCAAAGCGCATCAGTCACCTTCAGATTTTGTTTCTGGGAGAGAGAAAAACGTACAAATGTTGTCAGAGAGAATAGTAATTCCAAGTTGTTTTTATTTATTTATTTGGTTTTGTATTTATGCATTTGTGGGAGACCAGTAAAAAAAGTTCTTCTGGCTACTCAAACTGTGGGGAAAGAATGATGTTTAGAAAAAACAAAAAAGAAAGACAAAAGAAACTCATACTGTATTTCCTCTGAGGTTGTGAAACTACAAGCTGAAGCGAGGGGGGGGGGAAGGGGTGATGTAGTAGGGGGTGATAATTCATTAAACGCAACACATTTTTCTTGAATCTTCTAATATTGATACTAGGGCAACATTACATGTCACTTTTCTTTTGCAGAGTGACAAAATTAAAATTACAGCTTTTTTTGGCTAATAAGCAGGAGAGAGTTTGTGGTCAGTTTTTGTTCATATCTCTTGATGGTCTCCACGACTACACAGGCGAGGAGAGCTTTTCTCCAATTAAAGCCTAAAGTATTAGAGCTATCAGAGCTAGTTTCTTTCTTTGTTTCCCCTGCAAGTGTTTAATTATCAGGGGACTAATTTCATCTTCCAGGATTTTGTGCAATTGGAAACTTTTTTTGATTGGGAAATCACAATCCTCTCATGTTGTCTTCCTTTTATATTGGGGAAGGTATTGTTTATTTATGCAGAAAGTGTTGATAAATTTGCATTGGTTAAATCTCTTCCCCATGATGGGAGTTAAGTATGGGAGCTATAGCTTATGATATTTAGAAGTTAAAAACATTTCTGTTCCCCTGTTAATTTGATTTTATGTTAATTAAATGTAAGCCTACAATTATAAATGAAGTAGAAATTAGTTGATTATTTTGTGATCTTAATATTTTTGTTCTATTTCTATTTCTTTGTTCTAGATTTTTTATTGGATCAGGAAAATGGTATATAAATATAAATAAATAAATAAAAAGAAATAAGCATACTACAAATTATTATTGATTTTTTTTCTTCTTTTTTGATTTATATCTAATAAGAAAAGCAATATATGCCTGGTTGTTTCCTTTATTTTCTTTGTCATACTAAACTTTCAATGACAAAAAAAAAAGAAAACATATAATTTGATAAAATCTTTGATAGTTTTGGTCTTCTCCCCTCCCATCCAGATCATTCAAGAGATGAACAATGGATGACTGAATGCAGAATTCCGAAAATCTACACTGCAAGCACTGACGCATAAAACAGTTAAGAAAACTGCTTATCTGCACTCCAAGGATCCAGCACACAGCAGGAATACATATTGCCAAGGTTTGGCACCCAATAAAACTGTTTGCCATCTATTTACCACTTTTTCCTTGACAACCTGAAGACAGCTAATCTGTTTTGTTTTTGCTGAGGTTCAAGCAGTTCTGCCAGAGTGGGCTTGGTTCACTCAGTCTGAAGCTTGGAAAGGCCAAGGCAACCAACAAGATGGCAAGGAATGAATTAAAAACAAGAAGCACTGCCCAGAACTACAGAGCCTACTTTTCAGGCATAGGCATCTACAATCCACATAGCCCCAGATTCTATGTAGTGTGCTTAGATTTAGGCACTGAAATCAGTGCGGATTTCAGAACACCGCACATAACTTAATTGGCTTAACAAGCTAATGAGCACAGATATCACCACTTAACAAGCAATCATGAGCACTAAATGGCACTGATTCGAATTTAGGCGCACAACTTGTTAAGCGTATTCTGTAAAGATATGCGCCGAACTTCTAACGCATACAGGCAAAAAGGGTCATGGTTATGGGTGGGGAAATGGGCGTTTCATGGGCGTTCCGAAATTTAGGTACCTAGCTATAGAATAGCCAGTGCGCCTAAATCTGTGTGCCAGGATTTACACCATGTTTTAGCTGGTGTAAATGGATGCTCACGGATTTAGGTGATAAAATATCTACTAAGCATATTCTATAATTGGCACCTAAATCTAGGCTGACTTTACTTGGTCCATTTTTTTTCATGACCAAGCCTCAAAAAGGTGCCTGAACTGACCAGATGACCACCGGAGGAAATCGGGGATGACCTCCTCTTACTCCCCCAGTGGTCACTTACTTTTTTGCCAGCCTTTATGCCAGCCTCAAATACCATACTCAGGTCCATCGCAGCAGTATACAGGTCCCTGGAGCAGTTGTAGTGGGTGCAGTGTACTTCAGGCAGGCGGACCTGGGGGGGGGGGGGTTGGGGGGTTCAGCACCCAAAGTAAGGGAGCTATGCACCTGGGAACAATTTCTGAAGTCCACTGCAGTGCCCCCTAGGGTGCCCGGTTGGTGTCCTGGCATGTGAGGGGGACCAGTGCACTACAAATGCTGGCTCCTCCCATGACCAAGGGGCTTGGATTTGGACATTTTTGAGATAGACGTCTTTGGTTTCCATTATCACTGAAAACCGAGGATAACCATCTCTAAGGTCGACCTAAATGTCAAGATTTGGGCGTCCCCGACTGTATTATTGAAATAAAAGATGGATGTCCATCTTGTTTCAATAATACGGGTTTCCCCGCCCCTTCGCCGGAACGTCCTTAGAGATGGACGCCCTTAGAGATGGTCGTCCCCGTTCGATTATGCCCCTTCACACGGCTTAGTAAAAGGCCCCTTAGTTTAGTGGTTGGATTTTAGGTGTTCAAGGGAAGGTAAAGAATTCAAATTTTCTCATCTCTAGAGATCAAAGATTCCACTAGAGGGTGTGTGGGGCAGTTATCCAGCAACAGGAGTGTCTTTTCCTTAAACGTCTTTGAATGCAAATGCTTTCAAACAGACAAGGCACTGGTCATCCATACATATTTGCTGCTTTTATAAATTACAGGCTATTTTGATTTATTTAGGTGACTGAAGCATTGTGGATTTTCAAAGTGGTCAACCAGCAGCAGAAGTAGCTTGTGACTGCCAGTTTTATTTGCACAGCAAAGCAGAGTGACATAGTCTTTAATTTTCTTATGGCCAGCTGTTTTATTGGGCTCATGTTTAAACGTCAAAACTTATCACAGTTATACGCTTGCTCTTCAGTATAGCCTCCGTTTTCAAGGACAGCCTTTAACTTGCTGGGGAATAAGCTGGTGGCAGCTTCATCTGCTGATTGGCTTTTCCCAGAAATCAGCACTTGTGAAATTCCACAGATTTTCTTGAACCTATTTATGTAGCAGAAAAATTCATGCCCAATCAAATTTCCAAATATTTCAGCTTGTGCTTGGAGTAAGAGGTGTTCCTTTATCTTGCTCTTGGCAACCCACACGCACAGTGCTTTATCAAGCTCGGGTTTGGTCACATACCACCCCCCCCCCCCCGAATTCAGTGCTATTTAACCGGTCAGGAATGGCCGCTGGCTGGTTAAATAAAATATTGGCACCTAACCGGTTATCTCCCGCTGAATATTATCGGTTAGTGCCTAATGCATAACTGGCTAAGAGGGGCATAATCGAATGTCGCCGGCCAAATAGATCGCTGGCCGGAACCGTATTATCGAAAAAGATGGCCGGCCATCTTTTTTTTTGATAATATGGTTTAGCCCGGCCAAATGCCTTGGAGTTCGTCGGGTTTGAGATGGCCGGGTTTGTTTTTCAGCGATAATGGAAAAAAATGCCGTCCATCTCCAACCCGGCGAAATCCAAGGCATTTGGTCGTGGGAGGAGCCAGCATTTGTAGCGCACTGGTCCCCCTGACATGCCAGGACACCAGCTGGGCACCCTAGGGGTCATTGCGGTGGACTTCAGAAAAACCTCCCACATGCATAGCTCCCTTACTTTGGGTGCTGAGCCCCCCAACCCCCCCCCCCCAAACCCCACTACCCACTACCCACAAATGTACAACACTACCAAAGCTCTTAGGGGTGAAGGGGGCAACTACATGTGGGTACAGTGGGTTTTGGAGGGCTTCCATTACCAGCACAAGTGTTACAGGTAGGGGGGGATGGGCCTGGGTCCGCCTGCCTTAAGTGCACTGCGGTACACCAGTTGACACCTGAAGACCAATCTCTTTGAAAAAGTCCTTTATTTGAATAAGCACGTTTACTCACAGTTAACTGCAGATCAGAGGTTGTGCCCCACTGGCAAAGAGTCTCCCTGGTACTGAGATTAGCAGTAGGTCAGAGCTGGCAGAATGGTGTACAATGCCCTCTTTCAGCCACATTCAAGGTAATAACATTCTCTAACGTGGGTGACACATGAAATGGATCTAAAACTGGCTTACAAAAATGGCCACTACCTCATGGACTACCGGAAACAAAACAGGGCACACTCTGAACCCAGTTAGCAGGGGGGAAAAGCACCATGGGAGTAGAGCCCAGTACCCTACACCCACCACAATGCATTGCTGATGTGACTGTGCAGGGCACCTAACAGAAAAGGTGTCACACTCACCCGAGAGCCACATCGCAACCAGGGAAAGGCTGTCGGAGGATACAACACATTCTGCTGTCATGGAGGTGGGTACAGCATTTGAGGCTGGCATATAGGCTGGCAAAAAAGGTTTTTAGTTTTATTTGTTTAGTATGGGAGGGGGTTGGTGACCACTGGGGGAGTATGGGAAGGTCATCCCCCATTCCCTCCAGTGGTCATCTGGTCATTTGGGGCACCTTTTTGAGGCTTGGTCGTGAACATAAAAGGACTAAGTAAAACTGGCGATACACTGCTTATCGCCGTTTTTTTTTTCCATTATCGCCGAAAGCCGGCCATCTGGTAGCCACACCCATGCCCGCTCATGTCCCGCCTTCGCTTCACCGCCGACACGCCCCTTTAAACTTTGGCCGGCGACGCAACGGGAAAGCGGCGATGTTGCCAAAAAAGCGGCTTTCGATTATACCGATTTGGCCGCTTTTCCGAGATCACCGGCCATCTCCCGATTTATGTCGGAAAATGGCCAGCGATCACTTTCAAAAATGAGCTGGTATATCACACAATTTAACCAGTTAGGTGCCGATATTCAGCGCCTAACCAGATAAGTTTAGCAGTCAAATAGGACCCATATAAATAGCTGACCTTTGACTGCTAAAAAGTTAACCGGTTAGAAAAAAAACCCCAGATATTCAATGCTTGTCGCTGGAAATTTGTCAGCATTGGATATCTGGCTTTAACACCAGCGACGGACAGCAAAAGTGCTACCTGCTGCTGACTGAATATTGGACCCATTATGTTTTCCTTTGAGTCCTTGTGAAGGTGTCAATGTTTTTAATTAAGTTATGGAGTTTAGTTTCATTTCTATGTCAACCTCTTGAGCGTTGATTCAGAAAAATTGAGGTACTTCGAAATTTTAGCTTGCAACTCTCTATTGTGTACTTTATTCACCAATGCTAATTCTTCGACTGTGTAGCTGTGCTTTCGCTTATTTCCGTCCATTTAAAATATACTGAAACTTAAACTTTATCGATAAATAGGCAAAATATGTCTCACCTCTATCACACTTGGACAGAAAAGGAAATTTATTCTTGCTACTGACTGATCATTTCCAATACAGCCTACTAGGTAATATCAATTTACATGTATAAATTTCATGATCTTGGAATGCATGTAATTACCACATAAAAAGCGACCACACGCAATAATGCTGTGCAGATAATTGGTGTTTCAATGTATTCACACACTCTAGTCATCTTCCTGGCTTTGAACCATCAGGTCTATAGAATACTGAAAAAATCCAGACAGTTGGCAATCTTAATCTCTTGAGTCCTAAGGACATCTGACAGGTCTCTTTAAACTTTTGGGGCCCGATACTCAACTCTGTTTAACCATCCAGGAATGGCTCCTGGTGGTTAAATAGCACTTAACCAGCTAAGCACTAATATTTAGCATGAGATAGCTGGTTATCTCTGCTGAATATTAGCGCTTAGCAGCTATATCACACACCTTAGACAGCAAAGCATGAATACTCAACGCTAAACTGGCCAAGATGAGCTTAAATAGCAAGCCTACCTTTAACCACTATTAATTTAACTGGCTAGTGCTGAATATTCACTTAGCTAGTTAATTTGTTGAAGCCAAAACTGAGACCGGATATTTGATGCCAGTCACCACATACTAAAGAAATCCCTCAAGGGAGAGACAAAACAGCTGCAACTAAATCAATAGTCAATCCCTGATACTGGGTAAATCAATAAAAAATTCCACACTCTCCAGTAAGATTATAATAATAACTTTGTATCATCGAAAACTGTAATATTTTAAAGAAGGGAGACACAAGGAGAGTTCAGTATAGACTGATCCTTCAGCCGAGCTTGTTTATTAATGAGACTAGCCCTGAAATCAGCTCACTCTCATGTTCTATACATCATTAATTCTCCTAACTTTGAAACCCTTCCAATTTTTAGTGCTTATTATGATAACACACACATATATAAAATATCAAAAAAACTAAAGTGTGGAAAATTTTAGACAAAGTCCCTACAAAAACATGAAAAGAGGAACTAAAATACAAATCAGTCCAACAATATAAGTAGAAAAAACATGCCAAAATAGTTAAAAATGGTGAACACCAGTAATCTTGGAAAAGAACTACTACAACCACATAAGCAGCAGAAGTTTGCTCCATCCTTAAAAGCAGTTATTTTCCATGCTGTTGTGCAAACAGAGGAACAACTTATTTACAGCACCAGTGTCCCTGAAAAAGATACTTTTGAAACAGGGATTCCTGTTGGACGTTTACTAGAGATGGAACCACAGTGAGGAGAAGAAAAGAAATTAAGTTGTCATCTCCCTTGGTCCGTGGTTGTAGCAGTTCTTTTCCAAGATTACTGGTGCTCGCCATTTTGAACTATTTTGGCATGTTTTTTCTACTTATATCCAGTTTCCGCTCCCCTCCCCTTGTCCCATCCAGCTTCTGCTCCTCTTCCTGAGTTCTATCCAGCTTCTACTCCCCTCCCCTCCCTCAGTCACATCCAACTTCTGCGTCACTTCCCCCCAAGTTCCATCCAGCTACTGCACCTCTCCCTCCAATTCTATCCAGCTTCTGCTCCCCTTCTCCCCCAAGTTACATCCAGCTACTGCTCCCCTTCCCCCCAAATTCTATCCAGTTTCTGCTTCCCTTCACCCCCTCGAGTTCCATCCAGCTTCTGCTCCCCTTCCCCCCAAGTTCCATCTAGACTTTGCTCCCTTTCTCCCCAAGTTCCATCCAGCTTCTGCTCCCCTCCCCCCGAGTTCCATCCAGATTCTGCCCCCCCCCAAGTTCCATCTAGCTCTGCTCCCCTTTCCCATTGACATGCACCTGTCACTTCCCCTCAAGTCCCAGCATCTCCTGTCTCATCTCTCTCCCCTGCTGCCCCTCTCCATGGCCAAGCATCTCTCCTTCTATCTTGCTTCCCTCCCCCCCCCCCTCTTCAGGTTCAGCTGCAACATTTTTCTTGACCTTCCCCTCCCATCCGCCCAACCGACATCTCACACTCTCATTCCCTCTCCCCTCCCGATCTGACTTCTTTCTCAATCACCCCATTTCCCCCTGCTGCAGGCTGTCTTATACTTGTTTTTCTTTCTGGCAGTCGCTGGCAGTTATAGAAAGTCAAGTACTCTGCCAGCAACCTGCCTTTGGAACCTTCCATCTGCTACCTTGTGCCCTCTCTGACGAACTTACTGTTATATGAGCTTTAAAGGATAAATTTGAATCTAAATTAATTTCTAAGCTACAAACCTGCTACACTGTTGAAAGGTTCTATCCACATAGGTCAGTTTTCTGAGGAACCCTTTGCTCAAAATCTTGTGCCAGCAAAAACAACTCAATTATTGCAACACTTAGAATTAACTGATTCTCATTCTGCCATCCTGCTACTGCAGAGAAAGTGGATTGAAGTCATATGATTTCTATGTCAACTGAAGAAAAATATGAAGCAAATTATAGGGGCAATTCTATATAATGGCATCTAAAGGTAGGCACCACTTACATGCTCCAAAGTACCATCAAATTGACAGGCGTCTGTGTTCACTAGAAGCTATTCTATAAGCTAGCGCCTAAGTGCCATAGTGCCTAACTGCAATGGGGTGTACATGTGAGCGAAGCATGGGCGGGCCATGGACGTGTCTCTTAGTTAGATGCATAGGGCCAGATTCTGTATAGGGCGCCTGAAAAATCCAAGTGGAAAACATTTCTGTCTAAGCGTATTCTATAAGTGGCACCTAGATTTAAGTACGGTACATAGAATACGCTTAGTTGATATTCTAGAGCCTAAATCTATGTGCCTCCATTTACACCAAGGAAAATGTGGCGTAAATCCCAGCATGCAGATTAAGGTGCAGAGGGCTATATTCTATAACAGTGCATGTAAGTTCTGGAATGCTCACAAAACTTCTATTTCTCTGCCCATAACTAGGCCCCCTTTTGCCTACGCACATTAGAATTTAGGCGCTTTGTGTTACAGAATACATGTAGCGATTTGTGCACATAAACTCTAATTATTGCCAATTAGTGTTCATTATTGCTTGTTAAGTGCTATTAACAACACTGATTGGCTTGTTAAGCCAATTAAGATATGAACGTTGTTATAGAATACACTTGGATTTCGGCGCAGAACGCTAGGCACGCTATATAGAATCCTATATACTATAAACTACGTGTGTCACTTACCAGCTTATTTTCTAAAGTGATCGCCGGCCATTTTTCGACATAAATCGGGAGATGGCCGTCGATCTCGGAAAAGCGGCCAAATCGGTATAATCGAAAGCCGCTTTTTTGGCAACATCGCTGCTTTCCCGTCGCCGGCCGAAGTTCAAAGGGGCGTGTCGGCGGCGAAGCGAAGGCAGGACATGGGCAGGCATGGGCGTGGCTACCAGATGGCCGGCTTTCGGCGATAATGGAAAAAAAAATGTCGATAAGCATTATAACGACGGGTTTACTTGGTCCTTTTATTTTCACGACCGAGCCTCAAAAAGGTGCACCAAATGACCAGATGACCACTGGAGGGAATGGGGGATGACCTCCCCATACTCCCCCAGTGGTCACCAACCCCCTCCCATACTAAACAAATAAAACTAAAAACCTTTTTTTCCAGCCTGTATGCCAGCCTCAAATGCCGTACCCACCTCCATGACAGCAGAATGTGTTGTATCCTCCGACAGCCTTTCCCTGGTTGCGATGTGGCTCTCGGGTGAGTGTGACACCTTTTCTGTTAGGTGCCCTGCAGAGTCACATTAGCAATGCATTGTGGTGGGTGTAGGATACTGGGCTCTACTCCCATGGTGCTTTTCCCCCCTGCTAACTGGGTCAGAGTGTGCCCTGTTTTGTTTCCGGTAGTCCATGAGGTAGTGGCCATTTTTGTAAGCCAGTTTTAGATCCCTTTCATGTGTTACACATGTTAGAGAACGTTATTACCTTGAATGTGGCTGAAAGAGGGCATTGTACATCATTCTGCCAGCTCTGACCTACTGCTAATCTCAGTACCAGGGAGCACAACCTCTGATCTGCAGTTAACTGTGAGTAAACTTGCTTATTCAAATAAAGGACTTTTTCAAAGAGATTAGTCTTCAGGTGTCAACTGGTGTGCCAAGGTTATACAGCAGCAACAAGTCCTAGAGGCCTGCATGTATGCAGGTCCCTGGAGCACGTTTAGTGGGTACCGCAGTGCACTTAAGGCAGGCGGACCCAGGCCCATCCCCCCCTTACCTATAACACTTGTGCTGGTAACGGAAGCCCTCCAAAACCCACTGTACCCACATGTAGTTGCCCCTTTCACCCCTAAGAGCTTTGGTAGTGTTGTACATTTGTGTGTAGTGGGTTTGGGGGGGGGTTGTAGGGCTCAGCACCCAAAGTAAGGGAGATATGCATGTGGGAGGTTTTTCTGAAGTCCACCGCACTGGCCCCTAGGGTGCCCAGCTGGTGTCCTGGCATGTCAGGGGGACCAGTGCGCTACAAATGCTGGCTCCTCCCACGACCAAATGCCTTGGATTTCGCCGGGTTGGAGATGGCCGGTATTTTTTCCCATTATCGCTGAAAAACAAACCCGGCCATCTCAAACCCGTCGAAGTCCAAGGCATTTGGCCGGGCTAAACCATATTATTGGAAAAAAAGATGGTCGGCCATCTTTTTCGATAATACGGTTCAGGCCCGCTGTAGCACCGCCGCCAATATAGATCGCCGGCGATCTATTTGGCCGGCGACGTTCGATTATGCCCCTCTTAGTGCACCAACCTATGCCTGCCATGGACAGGGTGTAAGACAGCATGCCTACACATGGGTGACTCAATGCTGAGCTCACCCTATAATAGAATCTTGTCGCCAAGATGATGATGTAGAATTGATGCTAAGTGTACGACATTGGAGTGCTTAGACTGAGGTGCCAACTTCAAGTGTTGCCCTTTAAATCATCTGCATAAACTTTGTACTGTACATTCAGGTCCTTCAACTTCCAGTATAAAGGAACAAAATAGAGATTGAGTAAGATGGCTGAGAGTGAAAATCCCTGAGGTACACCAGCTACCAGCTCCCTTGGGCAAGAAGCGTTTTCTCCAAAGTACTGATGCGGTCACTGCTAAATATTTTACAACTGAACTGAATAAGCAGTGAAAAGCTCCATAGCATGCACCTGGCTAACTTCCTCTTTCTTTCCCTGCATCTCATTAATGCACATAAATTCACTAGCGATTAAACACTGTCAGCAACTCAACAACTACCTTGCTCAAGGGCACAAGTAACAAGCCCCAAGCTGAAGAACATGGGGTTTTTCATATGAGCAAGAAAGATTAATACACAAATCTATTTATCAAGAAATTCAGCTGTCAGAGCATGACAGATGATATGTGCTTATAGCTGTGCAAAATTCCATGGTGAATTATAAGGAATTCCATGCTTTACCCTGGATTGAGAAAGTAGGATGGAAAAGTGAAGCTGAGGCTAAACGCTGAAGGCAAACAAAAGCCATAAAATACTTAACTTCAGAGAATTATCGGCACACTGTTGAATGCTTTGTGATTATATCTGGATTATTATTTTTTTTAGTTTCAAATCATTAAAATAACAGACATGAAACAAGAAGCTGCGTCAGAGGGAAGGCTGAGAGCTGCCCGAATGCTTGCAGGGGAGGGGAGGGAGAGATGCCGAGAGTTCTTCAGCAGGTGAGGCTTGCGGATTCCTGCCAGGCACATCACAGCTTTGCTGCTTCAGGCCCACATGTAGCTATGCCACTGGTTTATTGATGGTTAAATCTGTTTTTACTGATTTCTTTAGATTCTTGGAAAAATAATACTTATATCCTATGTAAGGGTCTCCTTTACCAAGGAATTTTTTTAAAATTCTGTATCTACTGTATGGAAAAAAAATTAGGGGCCCTTTTACTAAGCTGCTTTAGGTGAAAATGTGCAGTATCTCCTTTCCTTTTCTCTTGTCCTCCTCTCTCCCCTTCCATCCAGTGTTTCCCCTTTTCCATCTAGCATCTGCCCTCTTTCTGTCCCCCTGCCATCCAATACCTGCTCTCCTCTGACCCCTTTCCGTCCAACTTCTGACCCCCTCCAGTCTCCTCTTCTTCCATCCAGCCTCTGTCCCCTCCTTGTTCCCCCCCAATCCAGCCTACCGCAGGACGAATAAAAACATTTGTGTTTGTTTTGCCATCGGCATGTGCTATGTGTATAGTATTTTTTGAGGAGGAGGCATGTCAGGGGGAGAGAATGGGCATGGATGCGCTAATGTGTTGGCACGCTGACATTACCCCTGAGCTAACTGTTTAACGCATCCATAACACTGGAGCTCTCAGTGCCTCCTAAATAGGAGACGGTAAGTGCTGCTGCGATCATTTTTTAAAATGGTCGCACACTAATACTATCAGTAGTGCACCGCCAAAAAGAAATATGTACCACAATCCCAAATATAAATGTATAAGCGGTGATAGCTACAGCAGAAAGGATCGTTGTAGAACCAGACATGCATTTTTAAAAGTCATTGGGAGAGGAAGGGCATGTAACTACCGTATTTTTCGGACTATAAGACGCACTTTTTTCCCCAAAAATTTGGGAGGAAAATGGGGGGTGCGTCTTATAGTCCGAAGGTAGATTTGGCTGGCTGGCTGGCTGGCTGGCCGCCCGCCCTCCGAGTTCGGGATTGCCCTCCCCCCGGCCCTGTCACCACTTCTCCCTACTCACGTCACGCGATCTTCCCTGGTGGTCTAGTGACGTCGGGGCAGGAAAGAGCCCCCTCTTTCCTGCCCAGCACGCTGCTCTCCATCCTCCTGTATGCAGCCTGACGGTCTCGGCGAGATTAAAAATGGCCGCCGAGAATTGAAGCACCTAGGTTTTAGAGGAGGGAAAAAGGAAAAATTTTTTTTTCCTATTTCCCTCCTCTAAAACCTAGGTGCGTTTTATGGTCTGGTGCGTCTTATAGTCCGAAAAATACGGTATATAAATGGAGGCACAGGCCCATAAATGCTGCAATCTTCAGATATACATGTTTAGGCTGCTAATTGTATGTAAAAGTGGGGAATGTTAGCATGTTATAAACATGCACACAGAAGAGCCAGTAATTAAGGAACCTTCTTCTGAACGTTACAACGATGCCGGGTTAGGACGTTTGTTGGAGTTGGTGAGTCGATTATTAGACATGTAGATAGATGGGTGGTTGGACATGAGGATCACCTGGTGCGAAGGTGGCATACCTCACGTGTCATCTAGATAAGATTTTAGATAGTGCGGAGGAGGAGCCGAATGTCTTGGTACATGTGGGTGCCAATGACATAGGAAAATGTGGGAGAGAGGTTCTGGAAGCCAAATTTAGGCTCCTAGGTAGAAAGCTGAAATCCAGATCCCAGGATAGCATTTTCAGAAATGCTCCCCATTCCACGCGCAGAGCCCAAGAGACGGGCAGAGCTCCAGAGTCTCAATGTGTGGATGAGACGGTGCAGGGAGGATGGTTTTAGATTCGTGAGGAACTGGGCAGCATTCTGGAGAAGGGGGAGCCTATTCCGAAAGGATGGGCTCCACCTTAACCAGGGTGGGACCAGGATGCTGGCATCAGCATTTAAAAAGGAAACAGAGCAGCTTTTAAACTAGAAACTGGGGGAAGGCCAACAGTCACTCAAAAGCGCATGGTTTGGCCTAAGGTATCTTTCAAAGATATCACCATAACAGGGAAGATAGGGCATCCCGATAGTGAATAGTAGACAAGGTGTCTTTAAATAAAAAGCAGACACAAGATTGTACATTATCACTGTCAACTGCTGAGCAAGATATAGGATTAACAAGCATAGTTTGAAATGTCTATATGTGAATGCCAGAAGCCTAAGAAATAAAATGGGAGAGTTAGAATATATTGTACTAAATTAAAAAATAGATATCATAGGCATTTCTGAGACATGGTGGAAGGAGGATAATCAGTGGGACACTGTTAAACCAGGATACAAATTATATTACAGCAATAGGGTTGATTGAATTGGTGGAGGGGTAGCACTGTATGTTAAGGAAGATCTTGAAACAAAACACATCTTAGAATCACTATGGATTGAAATTCCATGTGTAAAGGGGAACAGGATAGTGATAGGAGTGTACTACTGTCCACCTGGCCAGGATAAAGAGATGGACGTAGAAATGTTATCAGTAATTAGGGAAGCTAACAAACTGGGAAAAATGATAATAATGGGTGATTTCAATTACCCCGATATTGACTGGAGAAATGTAACATCAGTGCATGCTACAGAAATAAAATTCCTTGTTGGAATCCAGAGGCGTAGCCAGAAAACACATTTTGGGTGGGCAAGAAGTTTGTGGGCACCAAGTGTTGTCTCCCCCCACCAAAAAATATCTCAGCTGGCAGGAAAATGCTTTTTTCCACCTTGCCCTGAAAACTTAGCATGTGCAGGTGCCGGTATCACAGAGAGTAGCGTTTTTGTTACCATCAGGGGGAAGTCTTCAGCTGGCAGAGCTTGGGATCCCCACCAGCTAGCGCTAAATGTGTGCTACTGTTGGGTGGGCCTGAGCCCTAAGTGGGTGGGCCCCGGCCCACCCAGGCCCACCTGTGGCTACGCCATTGATGGAATCAAAGACTGCTTTATGGAGCAGCTGGATCATGAGCCAACAAAAGGAGGAACAATTCTAGACCTAGTCCTTAATGGAGTGAATGATTGGTGCAAGAGGTAATGGTGCTGGGGCCTTTTGATAACAGTGATCATAACATGATCAGATTTAATATAAGCTCTGGAGTAAGTACACACAGGAAATCCAATACGTTAGCACTTAACTTTCAAAAAGGAGACTATGATAAAATGAGAAGAACGGTGAAAAAAAAAACTAAGAGGAACAACTGTGATGGTCAAAAATTTACATCAGGTGTGGATGCTGTTCAAAAATACCATCCTGGAAGCCCAGGCCAAATATATTCCGTGTATTAAAAAAGGAGGAAGGAAGACCAAATGACAGCCAGCATGGTTAAAAACTGAGATGAAGGAAGCTATTAGAGCTAAAAGAAAATCCTTCAGAACATGGAAGAAGGATCTGATTGAAAATAATAGGAAACTGCACAAAGAATGGCAAGTCAAATGCAAAGCGCTGATAAGAAAGGCAAAGAAAGACTTTGAAAAGAAGACTGCATTGGAGACAAAGTTTTTTTTAGGTATATTAAAAGCAAGAAGCAGGCAAAAGAATCATTGGACCGCTAGATGACCGATGGGTAAAAGGGGCACTCAGGGAAGACAAGGCCGTAGCGCAGAGATTAAATGAATTCTTTCCTTCGGTCTTCACTGAGGAAGATGTAGGAGAGATACCGGTGCCAGAAATGGTATTCAATGCTGACGAGTCAGAGGAATTGAATAAAATCTCTGTAAACCTGGAAGATGTAATGGGGCAATTTGACAAATTGAGGAGTAGCAAATCACCAGGACCGGATGGTATACATCCCAGAGTATTGATAAAATTGAAAAATGAACTTGCAGAACTATTATTAGTAATATGTAATTTATCTTTAAAATCAAGCATGGTACCGGAAGATGGGTTTTCATTGTAACACCGATTTTTTAAAAGGGTTTCAGAGGTGATCCGGGAAATTACAGACCAGTAAGCCTGACATTGGTGCCAGGTAAAATGGTAGAGACTATTTTAAAGAACAAAATTACAGAGCATATTCAAAAGCATGGATTAATGAGACAAAGCCAACCTGGATTTAGTGAAGGGAAATCTTGCCAATATATTACATTTTGTTGAAGGGGTGAATAAACGTGGATAAAGGTGAGCTGGTCGATATTGCGTATCTGGATTTTCAAAAGGCATTTGACAAAGTACCTCATGAAAGAATCCAGAGTAAATTGGAAATTCATGGGATAGGAGGCAGTGTTCTATTGTGGATTAAAAACTGGTTAAAGGATAGAAAACAAAGAGTAGGGTTAAATGCTCAGTATTCTCAATGGAGAAGGGTAGATAGTGGGGTTCACAGGGGGTCTGTGTTGGGACCACTGCTTTTCAACATATTTATAAATGATCTAGATATGGGAATAACTAGTGAGGTAATTAATTTGCCGATGACATAAAGAGGGGCATAATCGAACGAGGCGCCCAAGTTTTCCTGAGGGCGTCCTCGCAGGATGTCCCCACAGGATGTCCCCGCAAAGGGGCAGGGAAACCCGTATTATCGAAACAAGATGGGCGGCCATCTTTCGTTTCGATAATACGGTCGGGGACACCCAAATCTCAACATTTAGGTCAACCTAAATGTTGAGATGGTCGACCTTAGAGATGGTCGTCCCCGGTTTTCGGTGATAATGGAAACCGAGGACGCCCGTCTCAAAAACAACCAAATCCAACTCATTTGGTTGTGGGAGGAGCCAGCATTCGTAGTGCACTGGTCTCCCTGACATGCCAGGACACCAACCGGGCACCCTAGGGGGCACTGCAGTGGACTAACTGATGTACTAACTGAACGGAAAAAGCCCTTCCCTTACCGATCCCTTAGCGATTTGGAAAGGAATGGGCATACATGAAGGAAATCGCATGCAAATGAACTGCTCGCTGTTAGCTCATTTGCACATGATTTCCTTCCTAAAGAGGGGAAGCCAGTGCACAGCAGTCAAGCATTATGCGTGGCTGCTCTACGCATGCCAAAGACAGCTTCATACACGCGGACAAGCTGCGTGTATAATAGCCGTCTACAAATAAATTGCCGTCTACATTCTTAAAAAAGTGCAAGTCCAGGTGAAAACATCCAAGTGCTTTTTTTTTAGTATGGGTGAAGGATGTCCAATTGTTAGGCGCCTTCGCTATGCCTCTGTCCCTGCGACGGGCAGTTGAGGACGTCCAAAATATGGATGTTTCTGTGAGAAGGTCCATGCCTTTGCTCTGCCTCTGACATCCCCTTTATTGATTTATTTGGATTACAAGTAGTAGCAGTGGGATTTGAACCTGCCATCTCTGGATTGCAAGACCATAACTACTAGGCCACTCCTCCACTTCACTCCACTCCCTTGAAATCTGGCCGACCCTGTGGGGAGGGGGGGGGGGTTAGTTCAGGACATCCAAAATGTTTGAAAGAAAGTTTTTAAAGTTGTTTTTTTCAGGGTGGGAGGGGTTAGTCACCACTGGGGAAGTAAGGGGAGGTCATCCCCGATTCCCTCCGGTGGTCATCTGGTCAGTTCGGGCACCTTTTTGAGGCTTGGTCGTAAGAAAAAATGGACCAAGTAAAGTTGGCCAAGTGCTCGTCAGGGACACCTTTCTTTTTGCCATTATCGCTCGAGGACGCCCATCTGTTAGGCACGCCCCAGTCCCACCTTCGCTACTCCTCCGACACACCCCCGGGAACTTTGGTCATCCCCACGACAGGAAACAGTTGGGGACGCCCAAAATCGGCTTTCGATTATGCCAATTTGGGTGACCCTGAGAGAAGGACGCCCATCTCCCGATTTGTGTCGAAAGATGGGCGCCCTTCTCTTTCGAAAATAAGCTTGAAAGTTATTCAAAGTTGTTAAATCGCAAGAGGATTGTGAAAAATTACAATATGACCTTATGAGAATGGGAGACTCGGTATCCAAATGGCAGAAGATGTTTAATGTGAGCAAGTTCAAAGTAATGCATATGAGAAAGAGGAACCCGAACTATAGCTTTGTGATGCAAGGTTCCGCGTTAGGAGTCACCGACCAGGAAAAGAATCTAGGAGTCATTGTTGACGATACTTTGAAACCCTCTGTTCAGTGTGCTGTGGTGGCAAAGAAAGCAAATAGAATGTTAGGTATTATTAGGAAAGGAATGGAAAATAAAAACGAGGATGTTATAATGCCTTTATATCGCTCCATGGTGAGACTGCACCTTGAATACTGTGTGCAATTCTGATCACCGCATCTCAAAAAAGATATAGTGGAATTAGAAAAGATACAGAGAAGGTCAATGAAAATGATAAAGGGCATGGGACGACTTCCCTACGAGGAAAGGCTAAAGCAGCAAGGGATGTTCAGCTTGGCGAAAAGATGGCTGAGGGGAGATATGATAGAGGTATATAAAATAATGAGTGGAGTGAAACGAACGAATTGGAGAAAATATTTCTTCACTCAAAGTGTATGTAAACTCTGGAATATGTTGCCAAAGAATGTGGTAAAAGCAGTTAGCTTAGCAGAGTTTAAAAAAGGTTTGGCTAGCTTCCTAAAAGAAAAGTCCATAACCCATTATTAAAATGGACTTAGTAAAATCCACTGCTTATTTCCAGGATAAGCAGCATAAAATGTATTGTATTGTTTTGGGACCTTGCCAGGTACTTGTGACCTGGATTGGTCACTGTTGGAAACAGGATACTGGGCTTGATGGACCTTCGGTCTGTTCCAGTATGGCAACATTTATGTACTTACGTATATTCAGACCACCGGAGTTAGCCCGGCAAACTCCCACATTGATGCCGGATATTGAATGCCAAGTTGTTTACGGTGACTGGCATTGAATATCCGGTTTATTTTTGGCTGGTTTGAAGTTAACCAGCCAAGCTGATATTCGGCGCTGGCAGGTCAAGTTCAAACCAGCCAAAGATATACCAGGTATGTACGTGGCTAAGCTCACGCTGAACATTGGTGGATAGCCGGTTATATCGTGTGATATAACCGGCTAGCTGCTAACCACAAATTTTTAGTGGGCCATGGCTAGCCATGTCCCACTGAAAATTCGCGGATAGCCAGCTAAATACCATTTAACCAGCCAGGTGCCGTTCATGGCTGGTTAAATGGTTTTGATTATCGGGGGGGGGGGGGGGGGGGGGATGTGTCCCATGGTGTGTAAATCACCTCCTTCCAGCAATCCACTAAGCCCCAGGTCTGAAAATCAAACTTTGTTAGGGTTCTGCATGATTTTAAGTAGGTGTAAATGCCAGTAGGTAAAACTCCTGAGGTATACATGTACTACCATTGTAAAATATGGCATATATCAGTGTATTTTCAAGGCCCATAAGAACATGCTTCTCTTTCCTACATCTAAATCCCTACGTTCAGCGTGTCTGTCAAATATAAGCAGCACTTTTTCAAAACTTGATACTTATATGTTTATGCCAATTTCCACATATAAATTCACTTTTTATACACGTAAATGGTACCTAGGATTTCCAAAATTAACTCCTAAAGGCTTCAGCTGCAACCTGATTGACCAATTTTCAATCTTTGTAGGGATTGTCTGATTTAATTAAGAATCAAATAACATATTTTCTCCCAAAACGTGATTATGAGTGTGTTTCCTGACTGTATATTCCACTTGCAAATAACATGCCCAAGTAGCCTGCTGTAATATTCTAATTCCTGGGTTTGTAGGCTACGAACAGGTTTTAAAGCTCCTTAACATTCAAAACTCCACAATGGTTAGTGATGTATGCATACAGGATTTTATAATGTCTTTGACAAAAGTGATGGAGTGCATAGTAGCATCCCAATTATGAACTATCTCTCTACCTCTTCTCTCCTCCATAATTCTCAATCTGGTTTCAGACCTTGCTATAGTACTGAAACAGTACTAACCATCCTAATATTGAATTTTAAGAAGGTAATTAGCTTAGGGAAAAGGATTCTAATTTTACAATTCGATATGTCTAGTGCCTTTGATGTGATGAATCATGATGTTTTACTAAATATACGGATCATTTTGTTATTGGGGGCACAGTACTGCAATGGTTCAGCGGATTCCTCAAAACAAGATCTTATAGGGTAAAAATGTCTGGCTCTCTTTGTGGTGTGCCAGAGGGTTCCCCACCTTCTCCTATCCTGTTTAATGTTATGACGGCACCATTGGGCTCTAAACTAGAAACAGCAGGATTTCACACTTTTATATATGCAGGCGATATTATTTTATATATACCCTTTGATAAGGAGATTCATGAAATTCTTGACAGAATTAAGCCAGGTCTTAACCTTATGGAATCGAGCATCTGACTCAAGACTAAAATTGAACCTAGAAAAAAAGCAAGTTATTGGTAGTAACAAAGATTTTTGACCATACCCTTACAAAAGCTTCACAATTGATCAAACCACTTACCCAATGGAAAATACACTAAACATACTCAGAGTGATTATAAACCGCCACCTAACTTTTGAACCTCAAGTCTCCTCAGTTATATCCAAAACTCTGAAAACTCTTTGGAAATTAAAATGTATAAGGAGTTACTTCCCAACATCGACCCTTGGACTCCTGATACAATCCCTTGTACTTACACAACTGGATTACTGAAATGCAATATATGCCAGTTGTAAAGAACAGTTAATCCAAAACATTCAAAACACAGCAGCCCACCTTATATGACATGCTTTGACAGTGCAACCCCTCTGCTAATCAGACTTCACTGGTTACCCATAAAAGCCACAGTCTACTTCAAGATATGTGCTTTTATTCATCATATAATTTATGGAATGGGCCCAAATTACATGCAACTACTCATAGAACTTCCCCTGTGTAATGCAGTTTCAGGTGCAAGAGATTATCTTACATTACATTTTCCTAATTGCAGAAAAATTGTTTATAAATCTGTCCTATAAACAGAGCTTACCTACCTGGGTACAAAATGGTGAAACTCACTGCCAAAACCAATGAAACATTAAAATAATTATCTATTATTCCACAAATCTTTGAAATCCTATCTCTTTAAGAAATTCTTGTGAACAGAAAACTAATCTTCTGTTTAATTTCAACAAATTGTCAACTTGTAACTAATGAATCTAATTTGATTGACTTTTGATTACTTCAATTGCATTGTACTTATAATTATCATCCTTGCATCGACTCTAATTTTACTATACTATTATTGTTGTCTCTCTCCTTTTCAATTGATGTAATTGATTTCTCTCTTGCTGTTTAGTGCAGACAGCTTTTTCATCTATATTCTTGATATAATTTTTCACCTTACAATTACCTAACTATTCCAGTACTACTCTGTTTCTTTCCACAGCTATTTTGATTATTTGATTCAAGCCACATGAATCAATCAATCAATCAATCAATCAATAAATAAATAAATAACCTTTGCTTAAGAGCTAAGGGTCCTTTTACTAAGCCACAGTAAAAAGTGGCCTGTGGTAGTGCGAGTGTGTCTAGGAAAAAGGGCCTTTTATTAAGGGGCTGGAAAATGGACGTGCGCTAAAATTGAAACCAGCGTGCGTTCACTTTTGGCCTAAGACCTTACTGCCACCCATTGAACTAGCGGTAAGGTCTTCTGCGCCAATTGCTGTTTATCATCAGGTAAGCTCTGCTGCCCGTCTCGTCTTCCGCCAGGGTCGCTTTACACATACTACCCCTCTCCTCAAGTCGCTTCACTGGTTCCCTATCCGTTTTCGCATCCTGTTCAAACTTCTTCTACTAACCTATAAATGTACTCACTCTGCTGCTCCCCAGTATCTCTCCACACTCGTCCTTCCCTACACCCCTTCCCGTGCACTCCGCTCCATGGATAAATCCTTCTTATCTGTTCCTTTCTCCACTACTGCCAACTCCAGACTTCGCGCCTTCTGTCTCGCTGCACCCTACGCCTGGAATAAACTTCCTGAGCCCCTACATCTTGCCCCATCCTTGGCCACCTTTAAATCTAGACTAAAAGCCCACCTCTTTAACATTGCTTTTGACTCGTAACCACTCGCCTCCACCTACCCTCCTCTCCTCCTTCCTGCTTACTTTATTTCTTGTCTATTAGATTGTAAGCTCTTTGAGCAGGGACTGTCTTTCTTCTATGTTTGTGCAGCGCTGCATACACCTTGTAGCGCTATAAAAATGCTAAATAGTAGTAGTAGTAGTAAGCGGTGCATGGTAGAAAATATTTTCTACCACGGGATTCAGTGCGCACCTGGCCGGTTAAATAACATTTTAGCACCTAACGATGGATATTCAGTGGGAGATAATATTCAGCTGGAATAATCTGTCTCTCACTGAATATCTGTGGTTAATTGCTAGCCATTAACCGGCTATATTGCATGACATAGTAAGTTAGGCATGGATATTCAGCATCAAACTGGCTGTGTTCCATGGTTAAAATAGGCTGTATATATAACAGGCCTATCTTTAACCGTTATGCACTTAACTGGTTAGTGCTAAATATTGGCTTAACCAGTTCAGTTGCCACAGTTGCAAGTGAAGCTGGATGTTGAATGGCAGTCGCTGGAAACAGCCCGACATTGAATACCCAGGATTACCACCAGCAGTAGACATCAAAAGAGCTGCCCACTGCCGGCTGAATATTGGGGGGGGGGGGGGGGGGGGTAGTTCTTAAACAGCTTCAGGCTCATGTGGAAACTGTGGGTGCCCAAAGTCCATATCGATCAGGATTAAGGACAGGGCATGGGACAGAAACATTGGGCCCGAGATTCAGCTGGCAGTGCTTTTGCTGTCTGCTGCCGGGTTAAACCCAGATATTCAGTACCGGGCCATTTCCGCTGACCGGCATTGAATATCCAGGGTTTTTTTTTAACTGCTAAAAAGTTAACCAGTTATGCAGATATTTAGTGCTAACCGGTTAACTTTTTAGCTATTAAAAACAGGACAGCTATTTATGGGGCTCTATTTGACTGGTAAACTTATCTGGTTAGGTGCTGAATATTGGTGCCTAATGGTATAAGTTATGTGACATAATTGGTTAGGTGCTAGGACTTAACTGTCATGCTATACTTAACTTATATTTTCCCTATCAAGTTTCTCTATCAATAATCTGTAATCCCTACTACTATGTAAACCGCATTGAACCTGTTTTGAGTGGGAAAGCGCGGGTTACAAATGTAATAATAAATAAATAAATAAATATTCAGCAGAGATAACTGATTATTTCCCACTAAATATTAGCAGTTAGGAGCCGATATGCTATTTAACCGGTCAGCGGCCATTTCTGGCTTTGAATATTGAGGGGATTGCTAACTTTGGGGCCTTTTTACTAAGCAGCGGTAAAAGGTGGCCTGCAGTAGTGTGAATGCATGAAATTGGTGTGAACTGGGCCATTTTTTACCATAGCTGGGAAAAAAAGGCTTTTTTAAATGGGGCAGTAAATGGCCTTGCGATAAAATTAAAAGTAGCACACAGCTGTTTATTGCCTGAGCCCTTACCGCCACCCATTGACCTAGAGATAAGGGATCACATGCTACTCGTTCGGTAATCATGCTGTGCGCCAATGTGGTCACGCTGCTGATTAACGTCGGGAATGCTCCCCCTCCCCCTGCATAGAAAAGAGACAATTATTTTCTACAGTGGGAAACCGCGCACACCAACTTTGAAATTGGAAGCAACATCATGAAAGATCCAAAATGAGGAGATGGATATGAAATTATGTAAGTTATGGTTATTCGATTAAGCAGGGGCAGAATGAGAGTGGTCTGGGCTCCTAGGCAATGTGTTGGCACTGCCAAATGGCAGTCGTTAGTGCAGTTTTGTAAACAGGTGGGTTAATCCGCATATGCAAACCACACGATAAAAAATCTTTTTTTTTTTTTTGCAGAGGGGGTGTACCAGAAGGCGGAGACTGGGTGTTTCTATGCTAATCAGTGCAGCTACATGCCGCAATCTGATTAGCGCAGGATTAGTGCATGAGCCCTTACCACCTACAACATAGGTGTCGGTAAGTGCTCATGTGCTATTTTTTTTATGACTGTGCGCTAATGGCTATTAATAGGGAAATGGAAAATCAGCTATTTTCTGACTGCAGTAAAAATGGCTTTAGCGCACAGGAAACCCCCAGTTAAAGGTGTACTAAGGCCACTTTCTACCACAGCTTAGTAAAAGAACCCCTTAGTGCATAATTACATGGGGTGTTAATAAGGGCAGACCATGGGTGTATCTTGAGCATTTTGTCTTGCAATGTGCGCAATTTATAGAATACTATAAGTTTTGCATTTGGTATTGCGCAATTATGAGTGCCTAATTACTTCTGCCATTGAGTTGACATACATGGCCATTGCCTATATTTTGGGGCAAAGAAGAACAAGCCTTCACACCACAACAACAAAAGCGAAGACAGCAAAGGCAAAAAAAAAAGTCCTAAATCAAATGGTGTGATATAAAAACTTTATTAGTTGGCACAAAAGACTGCTTTCTTCTCAAGCCTCCTTCTTAAGCCTCAACACGAATTGTGTTTCGGCCATAAGGCCTGCCTCAGGAGTCTGTACCAAATACTAAACGTCATATGAAAAACAAGGGGCGCCAAGATTGGCAAGTTAAGTAATGGCAATAAACCTGCAGGTGCTTACCAAAGCTTAAAATGGTTTACTGTGGGACACCATGGTGCCCTTTTACAGAGTGGCTTGGTCTTCCAGGACTACCGCTGGCCCAACGCAGCCGTCAGCAGTAGTCCTTCCCCGAGCATGCACCATTTCCAGGGGTAAAATAAAACTCCCGGAAATGGCTTGTGCAGCGCTAACCCAGTGGTAATTGGACAGGTTACCGCCGGGTTAGCACCAGAGCCTTTATCGCCACCTCAATGGGTGGCAGCAAGGGCTCCCTGCCGTATGGCCATATGGTAAGACTTATCTCACTGCATGGTCATTTTTTTTCAGCTTTTACCAGCTGCAGAAAAAATGGCCCTGGCACGTGCGGAAAACGGCCCCCGCTGCTAGCGCAGGGCCCTTTTTCCTGTAGCTTAGTAAAATGACCCCTATCTGCATACAAAAAAAGTTTTTAAACATTTTTGTTAGAGGGGACTTATCTGGGGTGGAGAGTAGGCATTACTTTGCACTCACTGGTTAGCGCAGGATTACCACATGAGCCCTTATTGCTTACAAAATAGGTGTCAGTAAGTTCTCCTGTGGTAATTCTTTTTAATGGCTGTGGGTTAATGGCAACATTAGAACATGGTCATTAATAAATAAAATAGGAAATCGGCCATTTTTCTGCAGTGGTTAAAGTAGCCTTAGGGCCCTGTTTACTAAGCCACGTTATGGGCAGACTCAAGAAAAATGTCAGGAAGTATTTTTTCACGGAGAGAGTGGTGGATAATTGGAATGCCCTCCCGCGGGAGATGGTGGAGATGAAAAAGGTAACGGAGTTCAAAAATGCATGGGATAAACATAAAGGAATCCTGTTCAGAAGGAATGGATCCTCAGAAGCTTAGCCGAGATTGGGTGGCAGAGCCGGTGGTGGGAGGTGGGGCTAGTGGCTGGGAGGCGGGGCTAGTGCTGGGCAGACTTCTACGGTCTGTGCCCTGAAAATGGCAGATGCAAATCAAGGTCAGGTTTACACATTAAGTAGCACATATGAGTTTATCTTGTTGGCAGACTGGATGGACCGTGCAGGTCTTTCTCTGCTGTCATCTACTATGTTACTATATGTTTAACATGCAATAACCATGTATGCACCTATAATATCCCTATAGGCACCTACATGGTTAGCGCACGCACTGATTGTAGGCGCGTTAAAAATGATAACGCACCTTAGTAAACAGGGCCCTTAGAATGCAGAAAAAAACCACATAAGAGTACACTAAGACCACTTTTTTCACAGCTTAGTAAAAGGACCCCTAAGTAGTTATTTAAAAGCCTGCCCCCTAATTCTATAACAGTCACCAAAAATTGTGCTTGCAAACTTGGGCATACCCCCAATTTGCAGGCGCAATCTAATTAAATAACAAGCTAATTAGTGCCAATAATTGATACTAATTAGATTTAATTGCCATTTACGTGTGTAAAAAAGTTATGCGTGAACTTAAAAATGGGTGCAGAAATGGGAGGGTCATGGGTGTAATTAATATGTGTTGTTATAGAATAACGGGGATACATGCCTAATTTAGGTACGAGCATTTGTACCACATTTCAGCTGGTGCACATGGCTACGCCAAAAAGATAGGCGTAATTCCTGGGCGTAAGCACTATTCTGTAAACTGTACCTAACTTTAAGCATGGCTTATAGAATAGCGTTTTCATTGGCAATGACTTTTAATGCGCCATATATAGAATCTAGCCCTTACTGTCTTTCTTATTTAGGCCCTTTTTGCTAGCTGGTTACCTTTGCACCTCAATGAGGTTTGGCTTTCACTGAAGTTAGTTTTTAATATTTATTTTGACAATATGATAAATGTTTATACATGTATGTACACATGTATGTATGTGCACATATACATACTTTTAATTTTAATTTTTTTAATATTAATATTTTATATATATTTTTAGAGATAGCATTTAAATTCATGGAGGATTATATTGACTTTTATTGTCTCTTTGATTCAAATGGGTGTGTACTTACAGTAGGTTAAATGTGTGTAAGGTTTCTCATGTCTGTTACACGGCCTTTGTTGCAGCAACAAGTTTATTAAATTTTTTTATATATATTTTTATTCTGCATAGGCTACAGTTCCTAGGGGATTACAAAGTCACATACATAATAAAATTTCCAATTATAACACAACAAAGTATACTAACAAAAAATATTACATACACTAAAAAGACAGTAACAACTGAGAACCAGTCCCGGCCTTCAAACTCCCTTATCAGATCCTACTTATACAAATGCCTCGTGAAATAAAAAAGCCTTAAGCTGTGTTTTGTAAAAAAATGAGATAAGAATCAATTTTACAAAAATCAACAGGTAAAGCATTCCACAAAGTGGGTCCTACTATTACTTGGAAAGTAGAGGATCGAAGACCAAGTAAGTTCACAGATGAGAAACTTGGAATTTCCAATAGCAATTTACTGGCAGATCTCTGACCAAACTTACGTTTTCTTCCACTTTTTGAGTCACAAGGTATGTGACAATAGCATTAAGGTTTGTTACCTTGGTTTGAATACATTTCTGCATGCCTACTGACCAACCAATGTGAATATACACAACCCCCACCCCCCACATATATTCAGAACTATCTAACAATATCTGCTTGTTTATTCGAATATTATGTTTTATCATTATCTTGTTGCCCAAGATCTTTCTGTAACACTAAATGTCTATTTTCTAATATATTTCCATCACTCATGATGTATTGTAAGCCACATTGAGCCTGCAAAGAGGTGGGAAAATGTGGATTACAAATGCAATAAATAAAATAAATTAATGAGATAAAATGTGCAGGTTTACTTTACGGGGTCCTTTTACATAAGCTGTGGTAAGAAATGGTCTTAGCGCTCCCTTACACGGGTCTTTCCCATTTGCTTAGGCCATTTTTACCACAACTGTTTGTTTGTTTTTTTAATATATTAGCACAGAAGCACTTATTGCCACCTATTTAGGAGGTGGTAAGGGCTCCTGCATTTCTCCGCTCTTGAAAAGCCCTCTCAAAAAAAATTACAAAAAAATTATTACTGTACTTTTGGGGGCCCTTTTACTAAGCCCACCGTGGGCTTACCACACACCAATCTGGAGCTACCGCCGGCCCAATGCGGGCGCCGGCGGTAGTTCTGAGAAATCACATACAGAGTGCTGCTGCACAACCTTCTCTGTTTGTGATTTCTCAGTTAGCAGAAAGTCAACTGTTTGTCAGTTTGACCTGCAAGATTATTTTCTGTATTGGAAATCAATAGACCCCTGACGCAGGCCTTTACAGCCGAAACACGATTCGTGTCGGGTTGCTTTTATTGATTTGAAATAAAGACCTTGTTTAAGAAAACACCACTTATGAGAGGACTCTTTTGGATCCACTGTTTGTGTGTTTTAGAACTATGCACATCCATTTACACCAAGGAAAATGTGGCATAAATATCGGCATGTAGATTTAGGCGCAGAGGGACATATTCTATAACAGAGCACGTAAATTTTGGAACACTCACAAAATGACCATTTTCCCGCCCATAACCAGGCTCCTTTTTGGCTGTGTGCATTACAATTTAAGCGCTCTGCTCAGGTACTTATTTTGTACCTAGGGCAATGAAGGGTTAATTCTTTTCACAGAGAGGGTAGTTGATGCCTGGAATGCCCTTCCGAGGGAGATGGTGGAGAAAAAAAAAACTGTGGCGGAATTCAAAATGGCATGGGATGAACACAGAGGATCTCTAATCAGAAAATGAATGGTATAATAAACAAAACTTAAAGGGTTACATACGTGTTTGCATGTCAAGTGTTGCTGAGACAGCAACTCTGGCTGTATCAACTAAGGCCAGTGCTGAGCTGGCTTGTATGGTCTGAGTCTCACAAATAGCAATCTGGTTTAGAATGGGCTGTAGAGAGCTTTGACAGAAACTACAGTAATTTGGAATGTAAGGACAGTGCCGGGCAGACTTTTATGGTCTTTGTCCCATAAATCACAAGACGGATTCGGATAGGCTGGACTGGGCTTTGACAGCAACTCCAGCAGTTGGAAAATATGGACAGAGCTGGGCGGACTTCCTTGGTCTATGTCCCAGAAATAGCAACCCCCGCCCCCCCCTCCGCAAAACCTATGATCAAGTATACAAATATCACATTCATTGTTGATTTGATCTTGAATTGAGAATGAATGTGACTGTTGGGCAGACTAGATGGACTATTCAGGTCTTTATCTGCGGTCACTTACTATGTTACTACTAGCCGTTAAGCCATTAAAACGGGCGAGATTTCCAGCTACCCTCCTCGCCGCCACTCCCTCCCCCCTCTGTGCCGGGCCCCCTGCACTGACCTGACAGCGCCTCTCACCTCCGTGTGAAAGCGCTGCAGGCAGCAGCAGATCGCTCTGCTGCTGCCTGCAGCGCTTCCACACGGAGGTGAGAGGTGCTGTCAGGTCAGTGCAGGGGGCCCGATACGGAGGAGGCGGGAGCGGTGGCGGAGATGGGGGGGGGGGGAGAGGGTGAAGGTTGGTGCGCACGATGTTCGTTTCCAGGCGGCAGCGTCCGACAGTGACTCCGATTCCGTTTCCCTCTCTGTTCCGCCCTCTGACATCATCACGTCTTGACGCAAGGGCGAGACAGAGAGGGAAGTCTGTACTGCGCATTTGCAGGTGAGTCGGTCACTTGCCGTTTATATGTTTGATGTTGCTAAGTGACTTGCTCAGGAGCTGCAGTTGGTATAGAACCCAGTTCCCCAGGTTCCCAGGCACTACACCACTAGCCCACTCCTCCACTCTCTAAGCGATGTCACTTAAATGTATAAGTTACTGAACTTCCTCTGTTGCTTTTTCCCTCATGTATTTGTACAATGGCTGCTCCTGCTGCACATGCCAGCAAATATATGTATACCCCTGCAAGTATTTTAGAAGAGGCTCCATGTCAGCAGATCCTTTTTGTAAAATATCACTGGAATTGAGAACAGGCTGACTTGAATATCTCAGTTCTGATCTCTACATTCTATGTAACATGCATGGTAAAGGACTTTTCTGCATGGTAACTGTTTGCAGATATGCTGGGAACACACCCAACAATTAGTGCATAGGCTTTGCATTTACCAAGCACTCATTTTCGCATTTAACACATGGTAAGTGCAAACCTTTACTGCACTTCAGTAAAATGACTCCCAAAAGTCAGCCAAGATAAATTGCTGAGCTGCGAGTGTCTATTTGAATGGACATTGGCTGCAGAATGCTCTGCCCATACTTCTGAAAAATTAAAAACATTTCTTTTAAAAGTATTACTTTTGGAAAATCTTGAGTTTGGGATTTTCCTGTTCTTAGCTATTCGAAAGATCCAGGGCAGGGGTGGGAGAGATCCTTGAATATGTTAGAGGGAAAAATCACAAAGGAGATAACTTTTTCATAAAGTTGTTCCTGAGATCTAAAAGTTATTACCTAGAGCTACTTAACAATGATTTCGTAGTGTTACATGAAGAAATGAGCCAATTTGCTTCACAAAAAGAATATTTTAATTTGAACTGATGGTTTAACTCAAATTGCCATTAAGAAACTAGGGGCCCTTTTACTAAGGCGTGTAGGTGCCTACGCGTGTCAAATTGGCACTACCGCCCGGCTACTGCGTGTCCAGGCGTTAATTCCATTTTTGGCGTGTACCCAAAACACGCGATAGAAAATATTTTCTATTTTCTACCACATGGTGCTTACCCGGTGATAATCGGCAGTTTATGTGCGTTGAACCCTTACCACCCGTGGCGGTAAAGTCTCAGGCCAATAATGAACACGCTCTGGTTTTAATTTTGCCAGATCCATTTTCCAGCACAAAAAAAATTGCCTTTTTTCCAGGCATGCTGAGGAAATGGACCAGCATACGTCCAAAACATGCGCCTACACCAGCGCAGGCCACTTTTAGGCACACCTTAGTAAAAGTGCCCCTAAACAGGGGCATAGCTATGTGGGGCCACGGGGGCATGGGCCCCCATAGATTTGGCCCTGGCCCTCCACCGTTGACCCCTTTGACCCCCCTCCCGCCACCGCTGCCAACCCTCCCCCGCTGTCGTTGGGTACCTTTTGCTGGTGGGGGTCCCCAACCCCTGCCAGCCAAAGTCCTCTTCAGCGCCGGTCTCCAGCGCAGCCATGTTGCTGATCTGTAGTGCAAGGATTCTGTTTCTGTGAATCTGACATCCTGCAACTTAGTGATTCTAGCATGGCAAATGCAATGAAACCCATTCAGTTCCTATGGGCTTTGTTGCAGTTGCTGCGCTGGAATCGCTAGCACGGCTTTGTAAAAGGAACCCTAAGCCGATGTCTTACAAAATGCTGCAGAAAAATATAAGGTGACATGCAAGCACTGATCCTTGTTACCTGATAGTATAATTACTGGGACATTATGGGGGTAATTTTATACACTTTTTCAGCATGTAAAACCTGGTTTTATGAGCATAAAATGGCTTTAATAAAATTACCCTATGGGCTACAGGTGTACTTCTACATGCCCTGTGTGAAGGCATATTCTAGGGCGGAGTTGGGGTGAAGTATGCATGTTTTTTTTTATAAAAGTAAGAAAATAGCAAGGCAGACGGTCCACTAGATCCAAGGTGGAAAACACAAAGGAGAAGCAGACTTTATGAAGAAAAGAAGTCTTTATTAATTCATAAAAACTTCCAGGTCCAAATACAGATGCCTGACATAGCCATGTTTCACCAAAACCCAGCTGCATCAGGGGCAAGAAACCAGCTGGTGCAAAACCTCAAACTTCACCAGAACTGGTCAGGAAGGTTTCTTGTCCTGGGTTTGTTTGGTTCATAAGGTCTGCTTCTCTTTTGTGTTCTTTGTAAAATACACAGACAAGCAGATTGTATGCATGTACATTTTCAAGCTGCTGTGAATGTCCAAAGCATCAGTCTAGTGCCAGTTTATCCCAAATACTTTATAAAGACACGTGGAGGGGCATTTTCCATATGACATCTAAGTTGGACTTTGGACGTTTTGCGCTAAATGTCCCAAATCTGAATAGCAAATGTAACTATTTTCGAAAAAGCAAAAGCCTATATTTTCTTTTTTTTAAATACCATTTGTAACAAGGTTTTGTGCTCTGTGCATTTATCTTTTCAGGCCATTTTTCACAAAAAAGCCTCCTCAACATAGAAAAATTTAGAAAATCAAGTATTTTTAGCAGATTGGTCCTCCAGACATTCCAGGAGAGCAATGGGGCACCCTAGGAGCACTGCTGTGGACTTCACATAAATGCTCCCAGGTACACATCTCACCATTGCTCCCTTACCTTGTCTGCTGAGCCCTCCAAAACGTACCCAACACCCACTGGCCCCCAACTGTACACCACTACAATAGTCCCTATGGGTGAAGGGTGCACCTATATGTGGGTACAGTGGGTTTCTGGTGAGATTTTGAGGAATTACACAGTTTCCACCACAAGTGTAACAGGTAGGGGGAGGTATGGGCCTGGGTCCACCTGTCTACAGTGCACTGTACCCATTACTACTTTACTCCAGGGACCTGCATGCTGCTCTAATGGACCTGGCTATAACATCTGAGGCTGTCATAGAGGCTGGTGATTACTATTTTTGTTCACATTTTTGAGGGTAGCGCTGCGTAACCCTAGTAGCGCTTTAGAAATGTTAAGTAGTAGTAGTAGTAGTAGTGGTCAGTGACCACTAGAGGAGTAAAGGGGGGGGGGGGGTAATCCCTGAATCTCTCCAGTGGTCATCTTATCATTTAGGGCACATTTTTGTGACTTATTCGGTAGAAACACAGGTCTAGACCAAAACGTTTGGGTTTTGTTCCATTATGGCTGTAACACATCCAAGTGTTAGGCATGCCCTAAACCTGTGTTCAAAATGCCCTCGACAAGCACCTTGTGATTTGGATGCACTGTAGATGGAATACGTAGATAGACGTCTGCAAAACAGGTTTCAAAAAGACCGATTTGGACGTTTTGAGAAGAAATCTGTCCAAATGGTGCTTTATGACACTTGGATGTTTTTCTCTTTTAAAAATGGGCCCTGTGGTTGCCTAAGAGGCTCATTTTCAAAGCACACATACTTACAAAGTTTAATAGTAACATATGTAACTTTGTAAGTCTATGTGCTTTGAAAATGAGCCTCTTAGTGTGTTTCTAAAATAGTCTAGAAGTAGGCACCTTCTTGCTCTCTGAACCTAGATAACCTGTTATAGAATCCCCCCCACCCCCCATGTTTAATTTGATAGAGCTTCCCCTCTTTTATTGGACTCCCATTGGTTGCCAGTGGAGGCACATGTTCAGTTCAAAGTCTGTATAATGTATTTAAGATTCTTTATGGTTTGGTTCTGGACTACTTGTCAAATTGGGTTCAGATTGCTGCTAAAAAAAAAGAGGCCTTCGTGATAATTTACTGCTTCACTATCCTAACCCCGGTAGCTGAAATATAAGTCCATTTCTTCTGCAAACTTTGTCTATCAAGCTCCAGTAATATGGAACTCGCTTCCAGTTCACTTGAGAAAGATTCAAAATTACCTTGAATTTAGGAAACTATTAAAAACTTTCCCTTTAAGAAATTTTTAACAGGTTACTCAGCTTAGCCAATTACCAATATTGGTATTGTTTAAATTCTGATTAAAGTAATTAGATTACTAGATGTTTTTACCACTTTTTTTCTGCAATTTCTGATAATTGATTACTTTGTGTAATGTTGTAAATTCCCAGGGTCTGCCTGTTTACTCTTCTTTGTGATCTGCATTGAAATCCATGGGTAGTTGCAGAATATAAGAAGCAGTGTAATGTAATGTAATAAGCAGTTGTATGAGCCTCTTCTCTTGAGTTGTTTGGCTTGTAATTTAAATAGAGAATCTGGTGGCAGTTCAGTCACACTTTTGGCTTATCTTTCTCCTGTCATATTTATTAGTCTTAATCAAACATCCTTATTTATGGCCTGCTAACGATGATTTTGTACCAGTTTCTCAAAAAGAGGTCTTACTACCTTGACTCCACTTGGTAAAATGTTTTTTTTCTTTTCACAAAATACTTTCAGAAGGGACTCTTGGGAGCCCAGGAGTGCACTCCAGCAGACCATTGTTAACTTATCTTACAAAAGACTTGAGTTTGATTATCTACACACACTGGTGAACTTTGCATTATGAGTGGTGAATAAAAACTAACACCACTCTCCCAACCCCCCTCCACCTTTGCATTCTTGAAGTCATTCATTCCATCAGTTCACATCACCTATCTGCTGCAATTCAGAGAGCTCTGTCACCTTGACATTAAAAGCACTACAAGGTCCGGTGTCTGGACTCTTGAAAACTCACATAAGCACACTTACCTTACTCAAATAATACAGCAGGAATTCTCTGTATCCTTTATGCAGCTTTATTTTATTTCCTCATGCCCACAACCATCACTGAAAAATTACAAAATAAAAAAAGAAGCATTGAAATGCTAGATGCATTCTTTAAATATAGTTTGCACCTGGAAAACCCAAGCAAGTAAGCCTCCACAGAAACACTTAGCCCCTCCCCTGATTTCCTCTTCTGCAGTCAATCAAAGGCAGCGACTGTGGGAACCACACAGGAAATCAGAGGTGGAGACAGAGAGGGCCTGAAGGGTGAAGTGCCTGTTATTGTATGCTTCTACAGCAGATCTCTCTATTTGCACTGCAAACTGTATTTCTGTCTGCAGCATGTTTTTTTTTTAATAACAAAACTACACCTACATGCCCAGAAAGTCATGTCACTTAAAAAAAATCCACTTATAGCTGAGTCAGGCATGATTACACGTTGTCATACCTGGTAAAACTGTTACAGCCAATATACAAGGACAGTATTCAACCCCGTACTCAATAAATAAATGCCAGTCATGGAGTTCAACAAAATACACATATTCAGCAGCACTATGTGGATAGGCAGTGGTGCTGAATGTGTATAGAACACGGTGATTGCTGCTGGTTACACATATATCCCTGGATTCTTTATATGGTGTTGAGTAAAGTGATGTGGTAGCCGCATTAATCCACTTTTAAAGGTAATGAATAGAAATAGATCAAAACAGAGAAAAGAAAATATGATGATACCTTTTTTATTGGACTAACAATACATTTTGTATTAACTTTTGAAGGTAACCTCTTCAAAAGAAGGGTTATTTTGGAAAGAAAATTGAAAAAATTGTTAGTCCAATAAAAAAGGTATCATCTTATTTTCTTTTCTCCTTTTTGATTTATTTCTATTTCTTACCTTTACATTGTGTCAAAATTTCAGTGTGGCTCCAAAATGCGTGTGCAACTAAATTGGTAAATGAGCCATTAGCTATCAATTGATTGACCTTAACAAAAAATTATTGAAGTTAATTGGCACTAATCTGGATTTGTGCACACTTCTGCCTGTGCTCTATTCTATAACACCGGGCACCTAAATTCCATAGCGTGCAACTCAAAAGGGGGAGGGGATTAGGGGAGCGGAATGGGCAGGTCAGGGGCATGATGACAATTTGCAAACAGTGCTATAGACTAGCACCAGTTGTGCACCAAAATGCCATGAGTTGGGTGCGTACAATTATGTAGACAAATATGGTCACTATAATTCTTATAAAGAGAACTTACAAGATCTCAATACACATTAAACAGTTTAATGAAGTGAAATGTAGCGCTATGTCAGACTGACTTGCTATGGATGTATGAATGATATGGAGACATCATAGAAATCACAAGAAGATATAATTTGCAGAAGATAAGTGATAATCTCATTGAAACTGAATAATTTAAAGATATGGACAATTTGAAAAATAATTTATTATGAGAATATATCCATTAACTGAGAAAATATTTAAAAAACAAGGACCGATGAGGAATATAGGTGTTTGTTGGAGCACACTGTGTTGGTGAACATCTTCCATATATAACCACCATCTGATGGTTCACTAAAACACTGAAAATATATTTTAGAGAATTGTTTAATGTGTGATGAGTTGGGTGCTGCCATTTACACTAGGTTTCAGCTGACGTAAATAACAGAGTGCAAAAAACAAGGAAGTAGGGAAGGGACAATGGCCGACCAAATACAAAATACAGTCCAGAGGTAGGTTGCAAAGCAAACACACGCTGTGGAATGCACACTGTACAAGTTCAGAGAGAAACTGCATGCATGAAGCATTCTTTACAAGTAATGACTTGCAGGCTACAAAACTGAACATAGTAGCTGCAGTTTCTCAGCTTTGGGGTGGGAGGTGTGTTTGGTTCCAAAACGTTGCACTTCTGCTTATCAAAGCTTTTCCATAGCATCCCACAGATCAATCCAGAGACTTGTGGGTTATGTCTCAGCAGGTGGAGATAGAGAGAATGTCAGAGGTTTACTATATGTGGTCATGTGCAGCCATCTTAACCTCAGTATTCTATCTAGCAGGTGGATGGTCATAACCGTGCAGCTCTGGATTGCTTAGCTCCTGGCCTGGTTCCCCAGGTCCAATAGAGCTTTTGAGGTTGAGGCGGCCCAGGCTTAGTGTCTAGGTGTACACCTGGTAGCGCCAGGTCCCTCCCTTCCTCCCTCCATTGGTCCTCTCCTTGTCTGCCTTGAGATACCTTGATTGAGATTTGCTCCAGTTCCCTCTCCTGCCTCAGATCTATCTATCTATCTATCTATCTATCTATCTATCTATCTATCTATCTATCTATCTATCTATCTATCTATCTATCTATATTTAAAAGAGCATCTCACAGCCTGTTCACATTAGCGCAGCGGGCTCATGCCAGTTTATAGTCCCGGCTGTGGTGTGAAGGGATTAAACTTTCCTCCAGTAGCAGATTCCTGAAGGAGGTGAGTATTTTTATGATGGCGGAGCTGGCGGGATCTCGTCAACGCAGCTCCCAGTGTGGGAACCAGGGAGAAGCACTGGGCATTTGTTCCTATTGTTCTCACGCAGACCCGCTGACCGCTGTGTCATTGGATGCCACTGGGCAGCCTGAAACCAAGAAGTGTAGTGTTCTCCTAGCCCATTCTGGTAGGCACGGTGGAGTTTTCTTTGCTACACGCAATTGCAGGCATCATCTTTTCCACCATGTGGCGAGGCTGAGGCACCGGCATTCCATGTAAGAGACTGGTTTGACTGCAATGCCGGCAGTTTTGATTGCTGGCCATTCTGAAGCTGTGGCTGGGGGAGCAGGGGTAGATTTCTGCTCTTTTTGCTCCAGATTTGGTACCTTTGCAGAGTACGGCCTTCCTGGTGAAGAGGCCTGAGGAAATCACAGACCCCTTCGTGTCTGAAGAGTCCAGTGAGAGTCCCTGGGCCTCCCGCAGCTTCCCAAGTGGCCGCAGCACTGGGGCCGGAGGTCCAGTAGGACCGTGAGACTGGTCTGTGGCTTCCCCAAGCTTAATGAGTGCAGTTTTCCAGGTAATGATTATACTGTGAGCGTATTATGGAGGACAATGACTGTGCACTATCTTGTAGTTAAGCACTAAGAATATTTCTGTCTTGATTTACCTCTGCTTGGTACCCTCCTCAAGATGGTTTATGGTGTGTGCACAACATAAAAGGAAGGGAGAAAGGAATCAGGATTAGGGAAGGTCCTACTCTAGGTTTTTCACTCTTACCCTTTTCTCAGAGCATGGAGGTACAGATTTGTTCAGTTTAGAGTCAGGCTTGGTGCTGTTGACTCCATGTTTCTAGGAGAAATGTTACATTTTTAGTTAATTTCTGAGGCTAGTGCACTCCTTCCAGGTTTCTCTTGTTCTCCATGGTAATCCTGCACCCTCTGTGCTGACATGGTGGCATTTTCTCCAGGTGCAGTGTTTACATCAAAATAGTTTTATTCTGGAAGATGGCTGGCTTTCAACCTGAAGGCCATAGGTTCAAGGCTGGTTTTTCCATTATATTGGAATCTGTGGACTCAGTCTGTTTCCAGTGGGGCATATTTTATTTTATTCTCTCTTACTGATTGCTTTGTCAAGCAGTTCATTACATGACTGGAACAATTATCACTACACTACTGTACTAAAGGTTAGCTCTCCTCTCTCATTTTACACACTCATACTAGCTAAACTATTGCATACTAGCTCCAGCCACCATGATATCCACAGCATCACTAGTGGCTCTAATTGCTTCTATTGCATTTTTGCACCTTTTCATTGTATGGGACAGCTAGTGTTTATTACGGAACTACTTTAGTGAAGAGGTAGCTTAATAGTTTAGGCAACCTGCTGAGAGTGAGCACAGTGATCCATAGGAGTCAACATTTCAAAATTATTGGGGGTGCTAAGCCCAATGGAAATAACCCCTCACTGGACACATACAAGGAAGTTTCTCAATATTGGGGGTGCTCAAGCACCCACAGCACCCACAGAGTCGGCTCCAATGCAGTGATCTAAAGGTTGCTGGGTCACGTCCTGCTGCAGCTTGCTGGTGCAAACAGCCATATTTTGCTACATCATCTAGCTTTGGTTCTCAGCCACACTTGCTAGCTCCAATCCGCAGTCAGTTCTAGTGCACAAGCTACACCAGACAAGAAGTTAGCTCTGGCTTAGGCATTGGACAGCTGATGTGGCTTCCAAGCCACATTTAGCAAGCTACCTTTTAGAAGTAATCTTGTGCTTTGAGAAGATCTAGGGAAGTTGGGTAAAGACCTGAGAGACTCCCAAGTCTCAGAGATTGCCAGAGGATGAGTCTAAATATTCTTTTAAATCCTCTCAGGTTACTCATAGGTTTCGTGAGGCCACGTGATCCAGGACAGAAAAAAACACTTTCAGGGTTTCTGCTTCCAGTACAACAAGCCGCATTGCATGCTGACAGAATGATCTTGGCTTGAACTCCAGGTCTACCTATGCCTGCTGCATCTTCCAATGATGGAGTCTTGGTTCACTCCTCGGGTTTCATAATAGCAGGACTCCTTTACGGGTTTCTTGAGGAGTGGACCAAGATTGCCTCAGACTAATGTGTCTTGGATTTTCTAACACAGGGTTACAAACTGGAGTTCTCCCACTCCACTGCAGATTTTTCTTGGATTCTACATGCAAGCTCAAGCCCAAATATCAGGCAGTTCATGCCACTTTGCAAACATTTCTTCATTTAGGCACAGTCGAGTCTGATCCCACTTGTAACTAGGAGAATGGGAAGTTGTTCCCTTTGCTTTGTATTTCTAGCCAGGTAGATTGCTTCTAGCTGAGTTTGGACATCATAAGAGTCTAGAGTGTTTAAGGTTCAACTTTTCACAATGGGAACTTTGCAGTGTGTAATAGTTTCAGTCTAGCGGGGATCTCAAGGAAGTGTACTTTCATATTCCCAGTGTACCTTTCCACAGAAGAACATTATTAATTCACGACCATGTCTTTTAGCTTTCCATATCACCAGGACATTTTTCAAAGTCATGGTGGTAGTGTCAGCTTTCCTTCATGAGGATGGATTGCAGGTTCAGCCATACCTCATGATTGACTGATTTGCGATTCTCTCTATCAAGTGATTCTGCAAATTTCATCCAAGATAGCTACTCTTCTTCAGTCCTTGGAATTAGTAATCAATTTCACCAAGAGTCAGTTGTTTCCAACACAAATCTTGGTGTATCTGGGAGTGGTAATCAACATAGGCTTGGAAAGTCCTTTCTTCCTTTTGCTCCTCAGCAACAGATGCCAACCCAAGACAGGTTCTACTTTCCCTACCAGGTCCAGGAGTCTGGGAATAGGTTCAAATTCTGGGCAATGGTCTCTTCTTGGACATTCTCACATGGGCCAGATTCCACATCAGACCACTTCAGGGGTTCCTTCTCAGCTTTGGTCTCCATCTCTCTTGTTCCCTTCAAGCCAACTTAGCCTCAACGGGTGAATTCAACACAGTCTTCCTCTGAAAATTCAGAAGTTCTCTCTCTATGGAGGCAATTTATCTGCAGCTCGTAGGCTGCTAGGGCATGCCTTACCCGGCTGTAATAGATTTCGGATCCCTTCCAGAAGACAGACAGTCAATCTCCTCCTCAATTGCCAGATATGGAGTCGAGGCTGGTTTATTTGGCAGATTTCTTGTATGATTTGTTTTGGGGGTTTGTTTGATGTGGTTGCACCACTGGGCAGCAGATGCAGCTACAAACAGTGGCTGGATACACTCCCTTTTAAGGGAAAGCTGTTCTTTGAGGACTCAGTGAAGTTAGTGAACGATCTGGGTGACTCATAGACTCAACGTCTTCCTGAGGACATGTCTATACGTTCTTTTCGGTCGGGTCAGGCTTGCCATAATTTTAAAGAGACCAGGTACTATCGTCCGGGGAAGACTAGCTTTCTTCAGCGATCCAGGTTCAGTCCTAGCAGGGTTTCAGAACAACCGACTTGATCCTTTCAAGGTCCTCTGGAGTTCTCCTGAAGGGGTGACGGGGCGCACAGTCCTGGCTTTTCTTCATAAGATGATATCTGCCTTTCATCCCAATCAACCTTTGTCTCTTCCTGCTTCTTTGACGTTCGCCATGTACTCCTATACTATTTGGAAGTGACCAGCGAGTTCCATTGGTAAAATCTTTGCTTCATGCCTTGCTTGGAATCTCAGGAAGGTAATGCAGCTTCCAAAGCCATGCTGGCTCACCATTTTTAGATTGGTAGATGCTTGTGTAGCGGGACAATGTCTAGAGTGACCCACTGAGCAGAAATGACTTCCTGCATAGCCGAAATCTGCAGCAACCGAAGTTTGCTGAGGAAGAGACGGGGCTGCCTGAAGAGAAGCTCCTGACTTCTTCAAAAGAAAGGCATTATGCATTAATAAAACAAAATCCGGGGAAAAAGGAACTGCAAGGGACTCCCCTGCTCCCTATACATCGCTTCCCTCTATCGGAGCCTGTGCCACAGAAGCGCGCTGCGCCTCTTGTCTATCAACCGCGATGTGCGGAGCAGGTCGCACCTGAGAGGAAAAAATGGCACCCGCTAACACGCGCTGCACTAACTGCCCCGAGGAAACCGCCGAAACTATCCCCTGCGCTTCCGACTCACCGGATGCCTGAGGGGAACCCCCATCACGCTGAACACTCGCTGCGGGCTGATGGCGGCAGGACTCACACTCACCCGATGCTGCTCTCCGACTCCCACACTGGGAGCAGCACTTAACCGCCTCAGAAGGCACTGACATGCTCCACAAACGCCTGCCCCAAAACTGACTCAGCAGAACGTCTAGTTCCTCTGTATGATTAAACAAAAACAAAGTATCTTACTTTTTTTTTTTTAGTCAGGAGAGAAAGGAAATACCTGATCAGGCCAACAGCCCCGGGCGACAGAGGAAAGGTAGGGGGAGACCGGAAGGGACCTGGCACCACCAGGTGTACACCACAAGCTGCAAACAGCCACTCAACCCCTGTCTGTGCTAAACTAAGGACACCAGTAGCCAGATCAGAGCTGTACAGAGATGTCCCTCCACCTGCTAGATAGAGAGAATACTGAGGTTCAGCTGGCTGCACAGATCCACATATAGCAAACCTTGAAGGTTCTCTCTATCTCCACCTGCTGGTAGAGGGACAGAACCCACAAGTCTCTGGATTGATCTGTGGGACGCCATGGAAGATAATCATTTAAAGACTGCAGAATACGAGCTGGAGGGTATGGAATGGTGAGATTAGATAAATTAGAGGGAGCACCAGTTCGGAAGACTTTAAAAGCCAGGAGGAGAATCTTGAATTTTAATCTGTATTTGACTGAGAGCCAATGATGGCTTTTAAGCGAAGAGAAAACGTGGTCTGATTTATGGGCATAAGTAAGAAGTCAGGTGGCCCTATTCTGGTCGTCTGCAATTTCCATAAGGCAATTGAGGAAATACCAAACAGTATTACAGTAATCCAACCTAGTTGTAAAAAGAGTAAGGAGTATTGAATGAAGAGACATGATTAAACAGACATGGAATGCAGCTGATGCAAGATGAAAAAAAACTGATTTACAATGTGCAGGGATTTGGGGTATAAAAGATAGTTGAGAATCCAGGGTTATTCCTAAGTAACGAAAATGAACAACTGGGGTAATAGCAATATTGATAAAGAAGTGCTTAGGCAGGGTAGATGGCCCACAAGACAGCATGCAACAGTTCTGTCTCAATTTAAAACTAGATGATGCTCATTCAACCACTGTGCAACAAAATCTAGACATTTTTGGAGAAGAGTAGATAGTGGGGTTCCCCAGAGTCTGTGCTGGGACCACATCTTTTCAACATATTTATAAATGATCTAGAGATGGGAATAACTAGTGAGGTAATTACATTTGCTGATGACACAAAGTTATTCAAAATTGTTAAATCAGAAGAGGATAGTGAAAAATTACAAGAGGATCTTACAAGACTGGGAGACTGGGTATCTGAATGACAGATGACATTTAAAGTGAGCAAGTGCAAAGTGATAACAACATAAGAACGTAAGAATAACCATACTGGGTCAGAACAATGGTCCATTTAACCCAGTACCTTGCTTCCAGTAGTAGCCAATCCAGGTTACAAGTATCTGGCAGAAATCCAATTAGTAGCAACATTCCATGCTACCAATCCCAGGGCAAGCAGTTGCTTCCCTCAAATCCATCTCAATAACAGATTATAGACTTTCCTCCAGGAATTTGTCTAAACGTTTTTTAAACCCAGATATGCTAATTGCCATTACCACATCCTCCTGCAATAAGTTCCACAGCTTAACTATTCTTTCAGCGAAAAAATATTTCCTCCTATTTGTTTTAAAAGTATTTCCATGTAATTTCATTGATTGTCCCCTGGTCTTTGTACTTTTTGAAAGAGAAAAAAATCAATTCAGTTCTACATCACTCAGGATTTTATAGACCTCCATCATATCCCCCCTCAGTCGTCTCTTTTCCAAGCTGAAGAGCCCTAACCTCTTTAACCTTTCCTCATAAAGGAGGAATTCCATCCCCTGCACCATTTTCTAATTCTGATATATCTTTTTTGAGATATGGCGACCAGAACTGAACGCAATACTCAAGGTGAGGTTGAATCATGGAGCGATACAGAGGCATTATAACATTCTGGGTCTTTTTTTATATCCCTTTCCTAATAATTCCCAACATCCTGTTTGCATTTTTGGCCGCTGCCAGACAGTGGACAGAAAATTTCAGCGTATTGTTTACAATGATACCTAGATCTTTTTCTTGAGCGGTGACTCCTAAGGTGGACCCTAGCATCAGGTAACTATGACTTGGATTATTCTTCCCAATGTGCATCATTTTGCATTTGTCCACATTAAATTTAATTTGCCATTTGGTTGCCAAATCTTCCAGTTTCCTAAGGTCATCCTTCAATTTTTCACAATCCGCATGGGCTTTGACAACTTTGAATAGTTCTGTATTATCAGAAATTTAGTTTAACCTACTTTAAAAATCAGGGAATTAGTTTCCACCTAAGGAGAATCCAGTAAACATGAGAAATAGGAAACTTTAATAAAGTAAGCCAATTTTTCTGTGTACCAGGAAGAAAAACCTCAAGAAGCACCTTCTTGCATTTCACAAAGCGAATAGAAGGGCTAGGGCTTCTTCATCATAGGAAAAAACCTCCTGGAGCTGTTTAATTCAAAAATCAGAAAATTTATAGCATCGCTGATAGAAACACTCATTCAGATGTTAGAAAAAACGGTACTTAGCTTTAATCCAAAGACTCAATCTTTTCTATGGCTCCTTCATTATTTATTCAGACCGTGGTCAACGTTAGCTTCCGTTTCGCCACTGCTGCATCAGAACCTCCAGTCTAGAATTCTGCCAAAAGACAAAAAATGTATGAGCCACTCAATTTAACAAAATACATTACATCGAAACCCTTTTATATTCAGCTTACACTCCGTTCTGGCTGCCGACGGACAAGTGAAGGGCAAACTTGAAAAACAAACATGGCTGTTTTAAACTTTCCTCTGACGTCAGGCACTGTCAACCCACCCTCCAATCAGACATCTTTAGAGGAGGGGACTATGTTGAAAACAAAAGCTATGGCAAAGATACTAAATCAAAAAAAATGAATCCACTCAATCTTGCCATTTAAACCGTCAGGGTATAAAGAATTCAACCTAAAAATCCATTGCTGTTCTTTTTTCAGGAGAATACGACGAAGTTCTTCTTCATTGTACACATTGCTGATCTGTTGCAGCACTACACATTTCAAAGAGGTAAAGGAATGTGCTGATTCAATGCAGTGAACTGCCAAGGGAGAAGTAGTTTTTCTCGTGGTGATTACACTTTTGTGTTCAGTAAGTCTGATAGACAACTGACGTGAAGTCTGTCCTACATAAAACAGTTGACAAGGGCAGATGATACAATAAATAACTACTACTACTACTGCTACTATTTAGCATTTCTATAGCGCTGCAAGGCGTACGCAGCGCTGCACAAACATAGAAGAAAGACAGTCCCTGCTCAAAGAGCTTACAATCTAATAGATAACCCATTTAGACGTACACTGTGGTGTTTATATAAAGATTAAATTTAGACCCTGTCCTGGGGTCACAAAGTTCCTTAGTCTCCAGCATCATTGGGCACATTGAACAATTGCCACATTTTTTATGTCCCTCATAATTGATCAGATTATACTGTAATGCTTTCGTCCTTGCTGAACATAGTACTTCTTTTAGATTTGCTCCCCTACGAAAGGCAAACCTCAAAGAGGAATTAGCAAAGATTGGCAATGTCTGTACTATATTCCAGTGTCTACGTATAATCTTGAGAGGTGTATTTAAGTATGTAGGTCCACACTGAAGTATCTATTGCATTCATTTGGGACTGTGGCTGCAAAAGAAGCTCCCTATTGTTAAATTTAGCTCTTCTAAAGGTTGTTTATACAACTCTTTTTTGGGTAGCCTCTCTCTTCCAATCGACTACGTAGATCTTTAGCCTGCTTACGAAAATTATGATCTTCTGAACAAATCCTACGATATCGGGTCCATCGGCAGCCTGAACGGAGTGTAAGCTGAATATAAAAGGGTTTCGATGTAATGTATTTTGTTAAATTGAGTGGCTCATACATTTTTTGTCTTTTGGCAGAATTCTAGACCGGAGGTTCTGATGCAGCAGTGGCAAAACAGAAGCTAACATTGACCACGGTCTGAATAAATAATGAAGGAGCCATAGAAAAGTTTGAGTCTTTGGTAGTAAAGCTAAGTGCCGTTTTTTCTACATCGGAATGAGTTTTATCTATCAGCGATGCTATAAATTTTCTGATTTTTGAATTAAACAGCTCCAGGAGGTTTTTTCCTATGATGAAGAAGCCCTAGCCCTTCTATTCGCTTTGTGAAATGCAAGAAGGTGCTTCTTGAGGTTTTTCCTCCTGTTACACAGAAAAATTGGCTTACTTTATTAAAGTTTCCTAGTTATCTGAAATTTAAGCACCTCACTCATAGTTCCAATTTCCAGATCATTTATAAATATGTTAAATAGTACCAGTCCCAGGACAGACCCCTGCGGCACTCCACTATTCACCATCCTCCATTGAGAAAAATGGCCATTTAACCCTACCCTGTGTTTTCTGTCCAATAACCAATTCTTCTGTGGATTAAGAATCCACAGAAGGACATTGCCTCTTATCCCATGACTTTTTGATTTTCTCAGGAGTCTCTCATGAGGAACTCTGTCAAAAGCTTTCTGAAAATCTAGATACACTACATCAACTGGCTCACCTTTATCCACATGTGTATTCACGCTTTCAAAGAAATGAGGCAAGACTTCCCATGGCTAAACCCATACTGACTCTATCCCATTAAACCATGTTTGTCTATATGTTCTGTAATTTTATTCTTTGTAATCATTTCCTCTATTTTGCCTGGCACTGGCTTCCCGGTCTGTAATTTCCCGGTCATCCCTGGGACCCTTTTTAAAAATCAGTGTTTCATTGGCTACCCTCCAATCTTCAGGCACTACGGACGATCTTAACAAGCTACAGATCACTAACAGCAGATCAGCAATTTCTGAGTTGCTATTTTCTTCATTCGGATCCTTTTCCCATTCTTTGAAGGATGTTATTTTGGCTCCAATAGCCTCTTTCACTTCACCTTTTAACCATGCTGGCTGTCGTTTGCTCTTCTTTCCACCTTTGTTAATAAGTGGTGTATAATTATGGTACAGCCAGAGACCCCCCCACTGGAATGGTGGCGGGCCCAGTCATAGAGCTCAGGCCATTACAGACCTTGGCTGAGTCAGAAATCTGATGGCTGACATAACTGGGAGCTTACTGGAAAAGTATGGCCTAGTTTGTAGCCCGGATTGAGGCCTAAATAAGCTAAATTAGGAAAAGTTAGGTCAATAGATATGGAAACAAAATGGAGGATTTCAGCACAAAATGGAAGCCGTATCTGTTACAAAGTGGAATTTTCTCTAATGTAAGTTAGAAAAACAAGTTGAGAAATGAGTGAGTCATGCCAGGTGTAGCTGGATGCAGGGTCTTGCTTAAGATTTGTGGTCAAGCGAGCTAAAGACAAAACCATGTTAGCAAGATAGAAGCTACTCATTAGCATGAGCCAATCAGTGACAACCATGACATTAGCATAGATCCAATCAGGTATATCTGCTGTCATATTATCCATATCCTGAGGGCACCTATAAAAATCAGAGTATTTCCTGGTTTAAGTTAGAGGGAGAAAAGGGTTGCCACTCTCTCTCTCCAAAGGAAACCAATGTGTCCAGCAGAATTGACAAATTACCTAATTGCTTTCCCTTGTAAAACCTCTGATTGGTAAAAGAAATGATAAAAGATTAGGAACTAATTAACACCTGTTTGCAGCTGGATTATTATATTCCTATAACTAATTGATTGTACGTGCCTGTTGTCAATCACTGATTTGACTTGTATCTTGGCAAATAAACTCCTCATTCCAAATGATGATTTGTGGGCTTCACTTGATGATGAAAGGCTGTAAGTATAAATGCTTTTGCTGTATCAGGCTATCTTTCGCTGCATTGTATAACTTGTAATCTAAATCCAGTTTATCATAAGGCTGGTATCTTTTCCTTAGACCTAACGTCTCTCTTAGTGGCAATTCCTTTTAGAACTTCACAACTCCTTGATTACCCCAGTACTAGTGCTATTTAGAGAAGGAGTCAGATTTAAGGTCACTTCAGCCTTCTTGGGGGTCTCTGAACCCCTAAATTTACAACAGTGGAATACATCTGGTCAGGGCTTCCATAATGGTATTTTAAAATAATGTCCATGCCTGATTTAAAGTCCTAACCTTTATGGCCGATCCTTTTAGCTTCTTATTAACCATTTTCCTCATTTTATCATAATCACGCTTTCGAAAATTAAATGCTGCTACACTAGATTTCCTTAGTGACTTCACTCCAGATATCATCTCAAATTTGATCATGTTATGATCACTGTTTCCCAGTGAATCTGTTACCCAGTGGCGTAGGAAGGGGGGGGGGGTAGTCCGTCCCGGGTGCACGCCGCTGGGGGGTGTCGGCTCCGCGCTGGTGCACTGCCCTTTCTGCCCCAGAACAGGTTACTTCCTGTTCCGGGACAGAGAGAGCAGTGAACCAGGCAGCGCGGAGCCAACACACCCCAGCAACGTGCAGTCGGGGCGGATCGGCCCTCCCGCCCGTCCCTCACCGCAGGTATGCACTCCAGGGGGGGGGAGGTATGCGCTCCGGGGGGGGGGGGGGTGTGCGCTCCAGCGGGAGGAGGGTGCGCCGTGCTGCACCCGGGGGAGGGTGCGCAGCGGCGACCCGCCCCGGGTGTCAGCTCCCCTCGCTACGACTCTGCTGTTACCTCTCATACCATGCCCTGCATTCCACTAAGGACTAGATCTCAAAATAGCTCCCCTTCTTGTCGGTTTTTGGATCAGTTGCTCCAAGAAGCAGTCATTAAATTACATTTAAAAATTTTACCTCCCTAGCGGGAGTTCCTAACAAATCTAAATCCCTCAACCTTGCACCTTAGTCTCAACCATGCATTGACACTTTGCAGCTCTGCCTGCCTTTTAGGTCCTGAACATGAAACAGGGAGCATTCCTGAAAATGCTAACCTGGAGGATCTGGATTTCTTCCTAAGAGCATAAATTTGGTTTACAGAACCTCGCTCCCACATTTTCCTATGTCATTAGTACCCACATGTACCAAGGCAGCTGGCTCCTCCCCAGCAGTATCTAAAATCCTATTTAGGTGATGTGTGAGGTCCGCCACCTTCACCCCAGGCAGCCTAGTGACTAGGCGATCCTCACATCCACCAACCACTCAGCTATCTATATGCCTAATTACAACAGCTGTAACTCTTCCATCCTGGGCAGAAGCTCCTGGAGACACATCCTCAGTATGAGAGGATATTGCATTGGACAGGTCCTGGCTACTGGATTCTTTCCTACTTCACCAGGGTGATGTTCTCGTTCCAGGAGACCTCCCTCCTCTAAGGCAGCACAAGGGCTGCCAGACTGGCGATGGGACTTAGACCGTCTCTGTAGGCCTCCTCTGTGTACCTCTCTGCAGTGGCGTTCCTAGGGTGGCTGACACCCGGGGCGGATCGCCGATGCGCCCCCCCCCCCGGGTGCAGCGCGACCCCCCCCCCCAGCGAAAGGACCCCCCCGGTGCATTTTTACCTGCGGGGGGGGGGGGGGGGGGCTGCGCACCTGTCGGCTTCGCTTGTTCCATGCTCCCTCTGCCCCGGAACAGGAAGTAACCTGTTCTGGGGCAGAGGGAGCACAGAATGAGCGGAGCCAACAGGCGCGCGGCACCCCCCCCAGCGGCGTGCACCTGGGGCAGACTGCACCCACCGCCCCCCCCCTCCCTTGGTACGCCACTGCCTCTCTGTCTCCCTCAGCTCCTCCAAATCTGCTACTCTAGCCTCAAGAGGGCAGACTCGTTCTCTGAGACTCGGAGCTCTTTGTATCGAGCATACACATATGACTTCTCACCAATTGGGACACAATCATACATGTGACACTTAATGTAAAAGAGTGGATGGCACCCCTCTTGCTGCTGGTCTGCTGTTTGCATCATAGTATTAAGGAGTTGTTTAATTAAAACTTCTTCAGGTACTAGGGATATTAGTTTACTATAAAGAACTTTAAGATTATATAGTATATTGTGTGATTTATTTAGTGTTCGCTTCTCAGAAAGTAATTAAATATAATTAAAAATCTGTAATGCAAACTCCCATCGTTATCCTAATTGGAATAATTTACTATAAGTTAAGACTATAAATGAAGAGATGTGGGTATGGAAACTAATTAATAGTTTGCTTTAAAAAAAATCCTAACTGCCTTTATCAATAAAACTACAATTCCTCTTTTAAACCCCAATCTTGAAATTACCAAAGCACAGAGCAAAATAATGTTCAGTTACCCAGAGAAATGTCCTCTTCTCTCAGAACTTCACAAAAAGAGATGTAAGCAGGAAAGAGGAACCCAAACTACAAGTGATGCAAGGTTCCACGTTAGGAATCACTGCCCAGGAAAAGGATCTAGGTGTCATCGTTGATGATACGTTGAAACCCTCTGCTCAGTGTGCAGCGGCAGCTAAGAAAGCAAATAGAATATTAGGAATTATTAGGAAAAGAATGGAAAACAAAAATGAGAATGTTATAATGTCTTTGTATTGCTCTTTGGTGCAATCACACCTCGAATATTGTGTGCAATTCTGGTCATGGCATCTCAAAAAAGATATAGTGGAATTAGAAAAGGTACAGAGAAGGGCAATGAAAATAATAAAGGGGATGGGATGACTTCTCTATAAGGAAAGGCTAAAGAGGTTAGGGCTCTTCAGCTTGGAGATGAGACGGCTGAGGAGAGATATGATAGAGGTCTATAAAATACTGAGTAGAGTGGAATGGGTAGATAAGGGGAGATATAATAGCATTTGTCCAGGCTCGTAAGAAAAAGCAAGCTACAGCAATTCTGCGTCTAGAGGCACAACTAAAAAAAGCAAAGAGGAACTATATGAAATTACCAAGCATAGCTCATAAGGAGTGGCTACAGGTGATGCAAGTGGCCCTAAACTCTCTAATTCATAAGCAAACCATGCGCTCATTAATATATCATAAGTATAAGCTGCAGCGATTTGGGAACAAAGCTGGGGAACTTTTGGCAAGATTGGTCAAGACAGGGAGACCTAGCAGAGTAATAACGGCGGTGAGGGATCAAAAAGGAGCACTTAAATACAAAAGTGAGGAGATAGCGCAGATCTTCACCTACTACTTTAGGGTTCTATATGATGGAAGACTTGAAGGGACCCTGGATAATTTGGAGGGCTATCTAGTGGACATGGGATTTCCTCAACTTCAACAGCAGGACACAGAGCAGTTAAATCAGCCTATAACAGGGAAGGAACTGCAGGGGGCCATCGGGGCGCTGGCTCTCAATTTGGCGCCGGGCCCCAATGGTTTCTCTAGGAAATTTTATAAGGCACTGCCTAAGATAGGCCTTGGAGCGGTGAGTAAATATCTTGACCATGTCATAGACGAATGTGAGTTCCCATTACATGCGAACGAAGCCCTGATCACCCTAATACATAAGCCAGGGAAACCAGACACAAAAGCAGACTCTTACAGGCCCATTTCACTGATTAATGTGGACGTTAAAATATTAGCTCGCATCATGGCGATGAGGCTGGGGCAGATACTCCCTCAACTGATA